>NC_041386.1:685939632-685941760 GCF_002162155.2 Triticum dicoccoides
AAGATGGTGCCGTAGAAGTCGACGACGCAGAACTCGCCATCACACTGCTCACCTCCATTTCATCACGCCGAGGACCACGACATGGTGCTCGCCACGATGCCTCCCGGCGTTCAAATCACCCGTCACACCCTTCGCCCACCTCGACGAGCCGGTACCATGAAGGACGAAGCCGCGGACCATGTCGACATCACCGACTCCTTCACGTGGCATGACGGTGCTGCTCGCGTCTCCTTCAAGGGAAACGAGATCCCATTTGGCATCGGGTTAGTGCCTATCCTTCATCTCGTCCGGACTCGATGGTGCCTTGGCGATGGTGTCACGTTAGTCCAGCCAAACATCATGAAGTGGTCTACACAAGAACAAGAAGGCATGCTCCTGATACGTACTCGTGTGCGTCTAAGGCGTGAAGATGGCCGTTTGGCTCACCACCGCATGAAGCAATGGACGTGGTACTCGGGATGTCGCCACACATGCCGTCCATTTCCAGCCGGAGGATTTCGTCTACATCAAATGCTATAGAAGAATGAAGCTGAACATTAAGTACCTCTGAATGTGTGGCAGTGCACTACATAAGTGGCCTTTGCACATGCATGGGCCATGCACGTAGCCAATGGCGAGGTGGCATGCTCACCGCTTGTCGTCGTTCGCTTCAGCGCGTCTTACATCATTCAAGAAGAAGAGGTGGAGCTCGTCACAGCGTCGTACATTCGTGGCGCCGCACGCTCAAGGAAGAGTCCCTGCAAGTGACGCCACATTGTGAAGATGACACCTTACAACGGTGCCTGTATCCTACTTGTGAAGATGGTGCCTTGCCACAGTGCCGCTGCTACACGCGTCACGCTCATTCATAGGCCGGAGCCGAGCAGGTTGGCACCGCCCGAGGACAAGGCGCGGCTGCAGGGCGACGCGACTTCAACAACAACACCGCTCCTCTACGGTCTCGTGAGACGATGCCTTGACTACGCCGACTGCCGTGGACTCAGCGTCTGGCCGGGACGAGGTGTCGACCACTCAGGCCACGCTGGCGCGAGCAACACGACAGTCATCACCGATGATGGTCTCCACCGACAATTACCCCCGCAAGGCGTAGCCCCTTGCACACCCTGAGAAGCTACTGGTCGTCGAGAAGTCCGAGCCGAGCGCGATCCATGCTACCCCAACAACAACTCCTCCAACGCCGTCAAGACCGACGAGGCACGACGGCGAGGGCAAGCGCGGCCACCGCAAAGGCCACGCTACTTGCGGCGCGTGTACCGACGAGGACATGGGCTCTGCCGCCGCCCACACACACATCACCATCATCATGCATGGAGAACGCGAAGCGAAGACGACGAAGACGACCACACAGCTGAATCGGAGGTATCCCGCGGAGCAACCCGCGGGAGTAATTAACCGGGAGCTTTTCGAGGCCCCGGGAACCAGGAGATCACACAATCGCCACAGCCATCTTGGCCGTGCTAGTAGGCCACGGAGCGCACCCTTTTTTTTGGAAATTGTAATTTTATTTATCCAGTGAGATTAATGAAATACATGTTCCCGTATCTCTTTTTCTTTTGTGTACTATAGTACACTGGCACGCCCGCATACACAGTTTTCTTTCCCCGGCGTCTGAGAGAAACACACTCCCTTCTTCCCTTCTCCCCGGAGTCCTTAGCCGATGTTTTTCTCGTGTCAAACAAATTGGCACGCCCGGTGGGACATGGTTCTCCTCCCATCTTTGCTGTGCAATAATGGTCGTCGAATTCGTCTTCAAGTCTTCTCCAACAGTATGAGATGGCGCCAATCCTTGGGTGCAATTTTAATTTGCCTCATCATCATTAGGAATTGGTGGCAAAATTTGTGTCCATGAGATGTTGCTATTGTCTGGGGCATTCATTGCTCCAAGGGCATGAAGTTACGTCTATAAATGAAGGCGGATATATCCAGCAGGGGGCACACTCTATGCCCGAGTTCCTTGCTAAAAGTCAAAGTGGCCGCCAACAATTAATGGGCTTGGTAACTTGTGGATGCGTGCCAAGCGATCGTTATTGGTCCACATGGTCGACGAGAAGGAGGAACTATACCTAGCTCGGCAGACACGCCGACGGCAGCAAGGCCATGCTGCAAGAGGCATAACAGTGCATTTTTT
>NC_041386.1:685942181-685943806 GCF_002162155.2 Triticum dicoccoides
AGAGGACGACGCGTCGCCGGAGCTCATCTTCACCAAGCCCGCACTATGGACGTTGATGCCACCGAGGTCAGTGTCACGGAGGTCGACGCCACGATGGCCACCCCCACTCATCACCGCTCGATGAGGACGATGAGTCGCCGGAGCTCATCTTCACCAAGCCCGCGCTATGGACGCTGACGCCATCGAGGTCGATGTCCCGGAGGTCAACGCCACGATGGCTGCCCTCCACTCATCGCCGCTAGACCATGATGCCGTTTAGCCAACCATGGTGCTCCCCACCGGATTCTTCACCAAGCTAGCTCTATGGAGGCCAACGGCACACAAGTCACCATCACCACTCACGCCCACTTCGCCACGAGGCGCCGCGGAAGGACAACGGCACAGAGCATGCCACGATGCCGCCCACCGTTCGATGTCGCCAAGCCGGCGCCATGGAGGCCGATGCCACGGAGACCACCCCCACTCCTCGCGCCCACTTCGTCACATGGTGCCGCGGAACACAATGACACAGGACACGCCACGGCGCCGCCCACCGTCAATATCGTCAAGATGGTGCCTTGGAGGTCGATGACACGTAGGTCAGCCTCACCGCTCTATGGAGCCCGTCGTCCGCTTCGTCGCGCTGGAGGGACGCCGCTGAAGACGGTGATCTGGAGTTCGCCGTCGGGCCATTCGTTCACTTCATTAAGATGGTGCCGTAGAAGTCGACGACGCAGAACTCGCCATCACACTGCTCACCTCCATTTCATCACGCCGAGGACCACGACATGGTGCTCGCCACGATGCCTCCCGGCGTTCAAATCACCCGTCACACCCTTCGCCCACCTCGACGAGCCGGTACCATGAAGGACGAAGCCGCGGACCATGTCGACATCACCGACTCCTTCACGTGGCATGACGGTGCTGCTCGCGTCTCCTTCAAGGGAAACGAGATCCCATTTGGCATCGGGTTAGTGCCTATCCTTCATCTCGTCCGGACTCGATGGTGCCTTGGCGATGGTGTCACGTTAGTCCAGCCAAACATCATGAAGTGGTCTACACAAGAACAAGAAGGCATGCTCCTGATACGTACTCGTGTGCGTCTAAGGCGTGAAGATGGCCGTTTGGCTCACCACCGCATGAAGCAATGGACGTGGTACTCGGGATGTCGCCACACATGCCGTCCATTTCCAGCCGGAGGATTTCGTCTACATCAAATGCTATAGAAGAATGAAGCTGAACATTAAGTACCTCTGAATGTGTGGCAGTGCACTACATAAGTGGCCTTTGCACATGCATGGGCCATGCACGTAGCCAATGGCGAGGTGGCATGCTCACCGCTTGTCGTCGTTCGCTTCAGCGCGTCTTACATCATTCAAGAAGAAGAGGTGGAGCTCGTCACAGCGTCGTACATTCGTGGCGCCGCACGCTCAAGGAAGAGTCCCTGCAAGTGACGCCACATCGTGAAGATGACACCTTACAACGGTGCCTGTATCCTGCTTGTGAAGATGGTGCCTTGCCACAGTGCCGCTGCTACACGCGTCACGCTCATTCATAGGCCGGAGCCGAGCAGGTTGGCACCGCCCGAGGACAAGGCGCGGCTGCAGGGCGACGCGACTTCAACAACAACACCGCTCCTCTACGGT
>NC_041386.1:685972211-685974589 GCF_002162155.2 Triticum dicoccoides
GCGGCGGCGGGCCGGCAGCGGTGGCGGCGGCTAGGAACCCTAGCTGTCGCGCTCGGGAGGGAGGGGGGCGCAGGCGGGGCCGCGGGGGGAGGGGGACGGCGAGGGCGCGGGCGCGGGCGGAGGGGGGGACGATGAGAGAGGTGGTCGGCGGCGGAGGGTGGTCAGGTGCACGTACGGCCGGGGACGGCGGGTGAGGCAGGGGAGGAATTAGAGTGTGGATTGGGGATTGGGGATTTTAGTGTGGGGGAGGCTTAGCAATGGCGCACCACCCAGGGGTGTGCCATAAGTACATCCATAGCAATGGCGCACCACCGGAGGGTGCGCCATAAGTAATTTAATCTAGCCCCACATATATACCACCTAACCCTATCTACAACAGAACCCTCCCACTAGCCCGACTGGTCAGTACGTAGCACACACATTAGGAGGTCCTGCGTTCGATTCCCAGTCTCCCCAATATATTTTTTATGCATTTTAAATCCTATTTGATATTTATTTGTGTTTAAATATGTTCAAACTTGTTTAAATCATAAAAGTATTTTTTTTATAAAAACAGTAATAATTATTTAGAAAATATGTTCAAATTTGTTACTTGAAAATATCATCAGCGGCGGCGGTGGAGCGGGGGGAAGGTGCGGGGGGTGCCCGTTGGCGGCGGTGGAGCGGGGGAGGGTGCGGGGGGCCGGGTGCTCGTCGGCGGCGGTGGAGCGGGGAGGGTTGCGGTGGGTCATCAGCGGCGGTGGAGCTAGCGGGGGAGGGTGCGGGTGGGATCGAGATCGAGATCAAAAAGGACCCGCCCACTAGCCCGACTGGTCAGTACGCAGCACACACACCAGGAGGTCCTGGGTTCGATTCCCAGGCTCCCCAATATTTTTTTATGCATTTTAAATCCTGTTTGATATTTATTTGTGTTTAAATATGTTCACACTTGTTTAAATCATAACAGTAATTTTTTTTTATAAAAACATCAATAATTATTTAGAAAATATGTTCAAATTTGTTAATTGACACTACAAGAAATATGTCAACTTGTGACCTTCTGTCAGTGACCCTGGAAGAATTGGTCATAGATCTATGACCATTTCAGACTAATTGGTCAAAAGTTGTTCGAGGGGCTCCAGACCCTAAACCATTGCGACCATTTTGGTCAGAAAGGTCGTAATTTCCTTACATGAAAAGGTCACAAAGCAAACAGTGCTAGTCCGCTGCCTTATCTCTAGTTGTTAATGACCAATATAGATGGTCATAGCCTTGTAGATTGTGGTGGGTTGTGATGACTAGATGCCATCTCATCAGTTTTGCCCATGTGTCATGTCCATGTGGCGGTTTTTGCCCTAGGTTGTGAAGCAACCTATATTTCTGTTATTCCCAAAATTCCACAAAAAATCTCATAAATTCTTTGGGTCATATCTTCGTCAAATATGTAAAAACCTTCCTTGCCTAGTTCAAAAATAATTCAAAAATATTCATTTTCCTATTCTGATCAGAGCAGCACTTTGTGAAGGAAGTACCACTTTGGCATGTCCAAATGGTATCCATTTTCTACAGTGCTTTCCTATGCCCAAATAACCATCCTCCACCAAATGCTAGCTCAATCCAGTCATTATTTTGAGCCCAGCTTCAACATTCGTATTTATGTCCAATGTGGTACTTTCCAAAGCAAGTACCACCTAGGATCCTCCTTTTCAGGTGAAAATTTGTGAAGACGGTCTTCTTAGTAACTGATCATCCTCAGCCAAAACTCACGCCCATTAGCCATGTGCATTTCCCGTACCGCAAATCAAACACTTGGCTGCTTATTCATGTTTGAGCATCGATCGGTCTCCTCGTAAGAATCTTATGTTGTGATTTTCTTCCTAGCACCTACCTGGGGAGTGCCCAACTCACTAGACATGCCTAGGCCGCCCACAACACATGGCAACGCCACGGTCACGCGGTGACCACTAGGCGGGCATGCGAGCTTACGCGCTCTAGAGTTGGGGCCCTCGGCCACCGTCCAAACCTTGATGTATCGCCATCAAACCATGTATTTCTGATTAAATAGATACTTATTTACCTAGAAATGATGTTTGGAAAAAATAAAGAGCAAACTATGAGGCAGCTATAGTTCAAATTTGACCCGTTTCCAAATAAATCGACGACAATTTGTCTTTTTCACCAGAGGTAGATCAAAACTTTTTTCACCCAACCATTTTGTCAATTGTGCCTTATATATGGCCTAGTATTTTATAAAAATGATTTGGTCCAATTTTGCAACAATTATTTGGTAGTTCCTTCACAAAAAAACCTCCTTTTGGGCACTCGGAAAATGAAAAATGAATTTTCCATGCAAAGAAAATGAAAACTTCCTTAGGCAACATTGTTTGGAATTCCAAGAT
>NC_041386.1:685979493-685982803 GCF_002162155.2 Triticum dicoccoides
CCCTCACTCTCCTCGATCCAAATCGCCATGCTCTGCTCCTCCCTCCCTCCCCTTCGACAAGATCCCCACGCTCTGCTCCTCCCTCCCTTTCTCCCCCTCCGGCAAGATCCAGTGCGCGGCCTCCCTCTCCTCGATCCAGATCGAGGCACCCGGCCGCCCCACCTCCATATCCCTCCGTCTCTCACCCTCTCCTCCGCCCATCAGAAGAGAAGAGGGATCTCGCGCCCATCCATGGCCACCCCCGCGCCGGCGGGGACAGGGTACTCGCAGGCGAGCTTCTACAGCTTACTAGGGTCTTCGTGCTGTCCGTGCCGGGGCTCTGGTCGCTCATCAAGCCCCCTGCTCCGCCGCGTCCTCGCCTACCCGGCCCTCCGCACCGCCGTGATCTCCGGCCCGGCCGCGCCCCCCGACGTGCCCGCGGCCGCGGGCCCCCAGCCACTAACGCCGTTGTTGTCCGGGTAGGCCCTTCCCCTCCTTCCTCGCCCAGATCCACCCGCTGCTCCTCACCTTCTCCTCCTATCCGTTCCTTTGCTGCAGGTCATCATGGCGCGGAGATGGTGATGACGGCAGGAGGGCGCCGACCTTGCGCTGCTCGAGATGGATGAGGGCTGCGCCTAGCTTCGGCCCTGCTCTGCTCGAGGAGGAGGGGCAGGAGGAGATGTTTCGTTCCATCGAGGTAGGCGCCGTCCGTTCCCTGTTCCCACATCCCTTGCCCGGTTCTTGTTCTTCTGTACTCGTTGATGTGATGAGTCCCGTTCGGCGACTGCTCTTGATTTGTGCAATAGGAGGCTTTGTGCGGTTCTGTTGGCAGGTTTTCCTAATTCTAGATCTAGTTTTCGCATGGTAAACTAACTGTGATTGGAACTGGGATGCAGTAAAATACTGTGTCCAAACGCACAAGATTCAACAAGATTTAACTTACTTTTCCAGTTAATTAAATGGACATCTTGGATTAGTTAGAAAATCATGAATTATTTGCAGAAATCCATAGAAGTATTGTACTCCAGTGTGCATTACTTACATAAACTTGCTTGCAAGCTTATTTTCTGACTTGTATATTCTGAAACTGAAAAAGCGTAGTTAACTTCTGTTAAGTTTCAGTAATATTCAGTGGAGTATTTACTGTAAATTTTGCACATCATAGTAATTTCACTTGCTGTTAACTGCTGTAGCATTAGGAGTAGTTTTACTACAGTACTGCTTGAACAGGGTGAACGGAGGGTGAGGAAGTTTTACTACAGAGTAGGATTGCACAGGGAGTAGTTAGGAGTAGTAGATGTTGATGATCATAGTCAGGAGTAGTTTTGCCTTTGGTGATCATCCAAAAATGTGATGCACTATTGTACTTTGAGTGAAAATGGAATGGTGCGATCGTGCACAACATACTTTGAGTGAATGTTGAGTACTGTATGCACTTGTGTAGTAGAATGTTGAGTAATGTATGCACTTGTGTAGTAGATATTTTATTCTGCGGAGGAATGAACGGTCGCTTCATTTTTGGCGTCGGGCCAGTTTCCATTTGAGTTGACAAGGATGTTGATGTAATCTGGTAGGAAGGTTGTCATTTTCATGTCCTGTGGAGGGCCATGTGGCGCTGATGTGATACATATACATGTTGACATTTCTTTCTTTGGTTGTTTCTATGAATAAAAATAGCCCGACATTCATTCTTTCTGCCCCATTTGTGCTCTGCTCACTCATGCTGCGGTCTGTGTCTTTTTTTTTGTCTCCCATTTTTGTGACCTTGAAGATCAGCTTGTTGCTATACCTGGCAGAGTGCTGGTGTGTGCTGATTTTGTTTTCTTGACATAAGTGCCAGCATTGTTTCCTTGGGAACAAAAGGCGCCATTTTCTCCAATGTTACAGATACAATTGCTACTTACTGAACAACTTTGCTGATTATGAGATTGAAGTATTCGTTCTGATTCCTGGTTTGCTGATTGTTGTAGACAGATGTATGAAACCTCTTAACTCTGGACAACTACAACTTGAGAAGGACCATCATCACCCATCAAGTACGCCATTGAGGTAATTCACCAGTCCCTCCAACACCAACTATCTATTTTCTCTAGTATGCTTAGGTTTTTCATGCTGTTGTGGTAGCCCCATTGCTGTTGCTTGAATCTCATGCCAGCGCTGGTGCTCCTGTGGCTTGATGTGCTATGATCTTTATCTGTGTAGGTTTTGTTTGATGATATGCTTAGATTATGATCATAAGCATGGTGGTTTGATGATGCTGAGTCCAGCTATTAAACCATGATATAGTTGTTGGAACTGAGCTTAATATTCATGTGTGTATGTGTGTGTGTCGAGTAAAGTTGTGGTTTGTGCTGCTCCTTTGTAACGTGATGAAACAAAGAATGTCCTTTACTCTTGAATGGAATGTTCATAATATATTGGCTCCAGTTTTTCTAATTTTTATCAGCTGATTCATGTAACAGGGCGTCCGTGGAAGGACCAGTCCTGACTCTCTAGTGAGTCCGGCATTTGATCGCTATTGACGGAGCTACATGTAGAAGAAGAAAACACTTGTAGAGCTTGTAACTGATTCCCATAGTTGTAGAGCTTGTATCAACTAAGCTTGTATTACGTGTAACTTGTAGAACTTGTAAATGCTACAGCTTGTAGGACGTGTCATTTGTAGAGCTTGTATTGAATCTGGCTATTGTTATTTAAAGTATTATGTGTGTTTTTTTCTTGCCAATTTAACTACTTCTTATTTCCTTATTGTCAAATTGAAATACGAAGAATCTATCTGGGCCTAATAGCTAGGACCCACTTATCAGAACCTGACAAGTGGGACCTGTTTGACTAGTGGACCCATTTTATAAAAAAACTAAAACTGTTGGTACAAAAAGGCATGACCCATGAAATAAAAAGGCCGAATTGTTGGGCTTGGCCCATGAAGTCTGACCAAAAATTGATAGGAAAAAACATATATAAAAGGCTGAATTAATGGGCTAGGCCCATGTAAAACACTCAATTGGACCGGGCTGAATCTTGTGCCACATCAGCTTGCCACGCTGGATGCCTACGTGGCCTGGGGAGGTTGCTAGTGACCAAAACGCCATAGTGGACATATTTTGGTCATAAACGTCTTCGACTATTCCAGAAGAAAGGTCGCTATAGTCAGTTTATGACGGCCAGCTTTTGACCTTTTGTTTTTGGTCACAAAAAGGTCGCAAATGGAAATTTGTGACCTTTCAGTGACCAATAGTGGTGGTCACAAGTTGACATATTTCTTGTAGTGTGAAAATATCATCGGCGGCGGCGATGGAGCGGGGGGAAGGTGCGGGGGGTGCCCGTTGGC
>NC_041386.1:685983067-685984855 GCF_002162155.2 Triticum dicoccoides
CGGCGGTGGTGGAGCGGGGAGGGTTGCGGTGGGTCGTCGGTGGCGGTGGAGCTAGCGGGGGAGGGAGCGGGTGGGATCGAGATCGAGATCAAAAAGTGTCCATGAAAATATACACGATGCGCCATTAGCAGTTTTGCAAAAAAGTAAAAAAAATTATATACTAATGGCGCACTGCTTCCAAGGTGCGCCATTACTTGGTAGAACTAGTAATGGCGCACTTTGGCACCATGCGCCATTAGAGTGTATGGAAAAATGGAAAAAAAATTCAATACTAGTGGCGCACCGTGTGCCTGGTGTGCCAACCGGTGCGCCATTAGTATATAGTAGTGGCGCACTACTTAGCTGGTGCGCCATTAGTATCAATCCTATCTATAGCCCTTTTCCTAGTAGTGGGTAAAATAGCATAGAACAGGTATAGCTCTCCTGATTCATCATACTGGAGCATGCAAATGAACCTGTCTCCTAATCGTGGGCTGCGCTTCTCATTGCTGCCCCCTAATACTTCTCTGCGATCGTTAACAATTTTCCTCCATTCTTTCACTATTATACATTCATCGCTTCTAGAAATCCTGAATGCATTCATGTGCAATGCAGGATATCTTGGCCGTAAGCTAACAATTGACACACAACCTTTAGTCTCGATCCCCTGAGGCACAACTGTCATCGGGAGTCCTTGTTGAAGAACATCGTATAGTACTTAATTAATATACTTAGCAATGAAAGTTTAGCAAAAAAATTATGTATGCAAAAGATGCACTGAGGACAAATAGTAAAAATCTCACCATCATTCCTAAATAGATTTGACCTTATTTAATACCATCACTATTGGTCGCACATTTTGAGTACTAACATTTCTAAGTGCAGGAAGAAAATTTGTCTTGACAGTATGAAGATCCTCAAGCCATGAAACATAATGACTTATCTCCTCGCAGTTTAGTTCAGCTCCGGGACAGTAGTAGGTCATGTCCACCAAGCGCCGGACATGTTTGCTTGAATAGAATAAGCTGTCAATAGAAATTAGTTGTCAATTATTTTTGAATAAGTAATATCAAATACAAAAATATAGTTGAGAAGAACTCACATAATGGTAGAACTGGAGGCGTCTGCACATCGAACCATATGTTTCTATTACCTTCAATATCATCTTCCGGACGAATATCAAAGTTAATAACCATACCAGGCTCAAATGCATAAGCCGTGCATAGTGCTTGCCAAGTTTTGCATTCAAAATAGGTGTACGTGTGTGCATTGTATACTTTGACTTTGAAAGTATAACCATGCTCAGTTTTCAGGTAAACTATCTTTACGTCCATAGTTTCCATATCCTTGAAACCTTTCTTATCCAAGACAAAAATTCTTGCATGGCAGGGGATGCGCTTGTAGAATAGTGAAAATTTAAAATTATAAGTCAGGCAAATGAAGCATATATATATAAGTCATGCTTAATTACGAAAACAGACTTGTCCTTGTGACTTACTGAATCGAATTCGAAGGTCTCATCCAGGTTGATGCTGAATCGCCTATCATCAACAAGAAAATTTCTGTCGCACTGGCCGCTCTGGTCTTCACAGTATTCGCACACAATGAAATTTTTTCCGTCGTCAGACGACATTTCCTGTATTCATATTAGGCGAAACATTAAGAATTTACTAAAAATAAACTAGTTCTATTATAATTCAACTAGTTCAACTAAATATTTACTAAAATAAACTAGTTATATTAATGCAATTAGTTCAACTAAGCATTTACTAAAAATAAACTAGTTATATTATAATTCAACTAGTTCAA
>NC_041386.1:685986033-685992766 GCF_002162155.2 Triticum dicoccoides
CGCGCGGTGACGACGTGGACGATGACGATGGGCGGCCGGGGCGGCGAGGGCGGCGGGGACGGCGACGACGTGGGGCGGGGGCGACGCCACGGCGGCGCGGCGGCGTCGGCGTCGGAGATCGAGATGTCGTGCGAGAGAAAAGTGGAACGAAGTCGACAATAATTGAATATTCGTAAATGACATATATATAGGAGGGGAATTTAGTACCGGTTGGTGGCACCAACCGGTACTAAAGGTCAATTTTGGCCAAACGAAGCGGCGGGAAACTAGGGCCTTTAGTACCGGTTGGTGGCTCCAACCGGTACTAAAGGACAACCATTAGTATCGGTTGGAGCCACCAACCGGTACTAAAGGCCGTGCGCTGCCACGCCGCGGTGCTCTATTTTTAGTCCCACCTCGCCGAGCGAAGGGCAGCCGCACTGATTTATAAACCCAGCCGCGACTTCCCTTTTGAACTCCTCTATATAGCAGGCTTCTGGGCCTAACTAGGGCGCGTTGCCCTGTGAGCCTGCTGGCCCTTCTAGGCATGTATTTGCAGACCCTAAGTCTGGCAGGCCCACCGGGCAGCGCCCCAACATTTTTTTATATAATTTTTTTTCCGAGTAGTTTTTTTTGCTGTATTTAGTTTCTTTGTGAATATTTTTGCTTTATATAATTTTTTTTCTTTCCTGCATTATTTATTTTCTTCTATTTATTTTTGAGTAAATTTTTTATATATTTTTTCTTTTCTGCTTTATTTTTTTCTTCTATTTATTTCTGAGTAGTTTTTTTGCTGTATTTAGTTTCTTTGTGAATATTTTTGCGTTATATAATTTTTTTTCTTTTTTGCATTATTTTTTTTCTTCTATTTATTTTTGTGTAATTTTTTTATATAGTTTTGTCTTTTCTGCTTTATTTTTTTCTTCTATTTATTTCTGAGTAG
Source organism: Triticum dicoccoides (assembly GCF_002162155.2). Classification (NCBI taxonomy): domain Eukaryota; kingdom Viridiplantae; phylum Streptophyta; class Magnoliopsida; order Poales; family Poaceae; genus Triticum; species Triticum dicoccoides. The sequence continues at coordinate 685,986,956 of NC_041386.1, forward strand.
ATTTTTTGCTGTATTTAGTTTCTTTGTGAATATTTTTGCTTTATATAATTTTTTTTCTTTCTGCATTATTTATTTTCTTCTATTTATTTTTGTGTAGTTTTTTTATATAGTTTTTTCTTATCAGCTTTTTCAGAGTTTGTTTTGCTGTGATTTACTGTTTCATGGTCATTTCTCTTCCTCTTCTTCTTCTTCAGAGTTTGTTTTGCTGTAATTTACTGTTTCACGGTCATTTCTCTTCCTCTTCTTCTTCTTCTTCTTCTTCTTCTTCTTCTTCTTCTTCTTCTTCTTCTTCTTCTTCTCCTTCTTCCTCTTATTCCTCTTCTTCTTCTTCTTCTTGTCTTCTTCTTCTTCTTCTTCTTCTTCTTCTTCTTCTTCCTCTTCTTCTTCTTCCTCCTTTTCTTCTTCTTCTTCCTATCTTCTGCTTTTTCTTCTTCTTCTTCTTCTTCTTCTTCTTCTTTTTCTTCTTCTTCTTCTTCCTCTTCCTCTTCTTCCTTCTTATATAGTTTGAGAAGTAACACAGAAAAAATACATTGATCAGTACCGCCTTTCAGCCAAAATGCGCTACTGCTACAGAGAATTACATAAAAAATACATTGATCATCAATGATCTTTTTGTATAGAATCTAAATTGTCAATAGGAATCTACCACCGATTTAAGAACCGGCGAAGACTTCTATTGCACCCTCAGATCCTACACATAGAGTTCAATGAAGACCAAATGCTTGCGATAGTTTGAGAAGTAACATATTTAAGGTGGTCAAATTCTTGCTAAGGGAGCGAGGTGGGACTAAAAATAGCCCCTGCCACAACCTCTTTAGTACCGGTTCGTGCCACGAACCGGTACTAAAAATGCTGGTGCCCAGCCAGCATCTTTAGTACCGGTTCGTGGCACGAACCGGTACTAAAGATTCGCAATGAACCGGTATTAAAGGTCTCCTCCCGCCTAGTCATTTGAACCGGCACTAATGGACGCATTAGTGCCGGCTCATATGCAAACCGGAACTAATGTTACTCATATTTGACCCTTTTTCTACTAGTGTCGGTGCCCTCTCTACCTAGGGAATGCCCAATTATCTGACCGTCACCCACCCCGTCGCCGCTCACTTCGAGCATATTATTAGGTTGTCAATCCCCCTTGCCCTTGTTATGGACAATCTACATCTGCTGAGCGCATCTCTACTGGTTAGCGCGACCACATGTCCTGCTTTGGCCATTCTCTATTGTTTTTTTTAGAACGAAGATGCAAGAAGCGTCCGACTTGAAAGTAATAAAGCCCACAACAGGCAACAACTGAATAAGTTCATAACGAAACCACATACACCAACGGGAACAAAGTACGCTACAGGAAATGGGAAACTCGGCCAGCAAGTGACAAAATGTAGCTGACAGGGGATAAGTGGCCCCAGTTCCTCCTAAGAGTGCGCAGACTCTAGCAAAATATGATTAGGTGTGAGCAAAAGCTTGAGCCGTGATGACCTGAATGCACCGGATCCACTCCATGGCCTCCTGCATGAGCTCAACGTCCCGCTGTTTCCCCAGCGGCATCCAAGCCTGAAGAAATAGGTGACATTTGAAAACGACATCAGCTGGATGAGAAGGGAAACTCTAGTAATCTTGTTTCTAGTGGACCATAAAAACCATAATAGCGCCCCAACACAATGCCACACAATCCTAGCAAATGCACCAAGTTGCGCCGGTATGATGTTAAGAAGATCAGCCCCCGACGAGTTATCTATTGTTAGCAATTGTGGAAACACATGAAAGACATTGTTTATTGAGGTCTGGAACCATCCCTCTCCTGATTCTCAAGAAATGGTGAGATGGTGCATTTCTTGATATGGTGAGGCCGCTCGAGCTTGCAGCCCAAAGCAGGGCGGGCAAACCAAAGGAAAGTAGCTTGTGGGCTTAAATTTGACAGCCCAGGGGTAGATGCATAGTGTACAAAATCATATGGCTTGGTGGGCTACGGTCCATTGGGCCTTGCTGTAGCTCCGCCAATGGTGAGGCTGGTCACTTGTTGAGCACGTGTCGATGTTGACTCTTGGCTGGTTTGCTTCCAGGATGGCATAGCTTATTCATCTCCCTTGTAGTGCTCTTTTATATCTATATCTATTATTAACCATCTGGTGTTGGCTCTTTTGCTATTAAAAATTCAGGTGTGGAATCCCTCTACGTATGTAAACATTCAAAGAAAATAATGTCTGTCATGGATCTTCGAATGGCAGATTTTTTTCATTCTCTTCAAAGAAAGCTAATTCTTGGATGAAGTGGAAGCATAACAGTGAGAAAAAATACAAGGCGTAAGTAACACTACGCTACACGTGCAATCAGTGAGAATACAAAGTCATCAAGACATAAGATAACAGTACAATTAAACTAGACGAACATAGCAGTGCCGGCCTCTCCCTTTGTGTTTAGTAGTTCAAATCGGTTTTGCATAGGCCGCAGGCCAACTCGTAATGTATTTTATTTGGAGACATGCATCGTGTGTTTGGAACGGTCGACTTGCTCTTCGCATACTCAAGGGAAAGTATCAGCCTAGCATTTCCTCTGAAAGAAAACAATACCTACCTTGTGATCAGCACAGGACAAATCAGAAATTCACAGGCTGAAAAAGGAAAAGCTCAAGCTGACTTGGCTTCGCATGGCTTGTTTTCGGCGAGCCGATCCGCCTTTGTAGCTCATTTCATTACCAAAGCCAGCCGCAGGCCGCTTGTGAGTGAAGTAAGTGCTAGTATATATATTCTACTAAATCAATTCAATTTTTTATTACCTCTCTAACTTTTTATAAGTCATTTTTAGAGTCTATGAAAGCGTCAAAAAAATGAGAGGGGCATTTTGGTGGCCGCGCACCATGGAGGCCGAAATCTGGCCCGTGTGTAATAGCGCTGTGATGTGTGCTGCCTATTTTCCATTTTCTTATACACACACCATTAATTGCAAATACATTAGTGCCATGGCCTCCCGTGCTGTGTTTATACACGGGCCTACAGCACGGTAGCATTTGTACGCACTTGTGTACCAACTGGGCTGGTTTGAACATGAGACAGGTAGGCGCGGGGCTGGTGGGTAATTAATAATCTTTAGATGGGCCTGTCTGTTCGCTGCAGATAGCTTTGCAATTACTTCGACACAGTGAGCAAGTTTCCCTGCCTCACCAGAGCATTAATCCTCTTGCGGCGGCAGCTGGGCGTGCGATGGTTCGCCATGGATGGGCTCGAGTTCTTCTTCGAGGAAGCCGAAGCATGATCTTTCCCTATATGGTCTTGTCTATTGCTATGAGTAAGTTATGGCTGTAACGCTTGTTGCCTGTGCTAGCTAGTGCTGTCTGGTTCCACTCTCCCCGGGGCATTGAATCTGACGATATGATTTTCCTGCGATTCGTTGCAGTTTCATTCCTAGGGTCGTCGCCGGGGATTTGTTGGGAGGAGATGTGGCTACTGTCCATTCTGTGGTTGCTTCAATCCATGAAGCTCGCGCGGACTCCGAAGACCTGATTTCCACTGATCCCACATTTGTTGACTGTGATGGAGAGCAGTGCAGTTCTGGCCAGCGTGTTGAAGAGGCAATGTTGGTAGAAGAGGGGACTGCTTCACACGGCGTAGCTAGGGAGGTTGTTGCCGATTCAAACGGTCTGGCTCATGAGGATGTCAGCGATACACCGATCAGACAAGATGGAGATGCAGAGGGCGTGGTCTCCAACTTAAAAGGTTCCCTGCTGGTCTTGAAGGTGATTAAATTCATAGCTAATGCCTGCTGGTCTTGAAGGTAATTAAATTCATAGCTAATGAAAAAAACACTGCTTAGATGATAGATTATTGCTTGCTTGGAATTACTAGTTAGTTATCCTTGGTTGATTTTTGGGGGTGTGTCTGGAACTCTGGATTAATATTTTTAGCTATTTATGGTCATTTTTTTAGATACACCTGACTGAAATGTGTATGCAACAATGGACTAAAAACAACTTACAAGATTAGGATTGGCAAAGCATCCGATGAGAGGGAAAGGAATCCAGACCGAGTCCCTGCGCTCGAGGCTTCGATGCGTGCTGCAGAAAATAAAGCTGCTACTGTTGTTAATCCTGTACTGGGATCAAGTTTTGCTCGGTCGAAGAAGCTTACCAATTTTACAATTTGTACTCATGGGAGACTGGGTTTGGCGTCAGATATGCTAAAAGCCGGTTGAACGTCCGTCTGAAAAAATGCATGCAGGAAATTGTGTGCGCGTGTGCAATAAGCCGTAAAGCACTCATAACGTAAAAGCTGCACTGAATGTTTTATGTATTAGATTTCTTGAACAAGCTGTTGAATATGAAGAAAAACTTACACAATTTTTTTGAATCCTTGCACAGGGTAAACCGTTGCAATCAAACAGGCATTCCACACTTTTCAGGTGTACTGCCATGATGAGGATCCTCAGGTCAGATGATAAAGGATGGTACGTTTGCGAACACAGGGCAGAGCACAACCATGAACTTTCTGTCAACTGTATGCAGAAATTACACTGGAAGTCTCATCGGCAGATAGATAGGCACACAGAGGACCTTGTGAAACAGCTGAGGGAAAGCAATGTAAGCATAAGCAAGGTTTACAGTGTTGTGGGCAGTTTTTTTGGATCAGTGAAGGAGGTGACGTTCACCAAAAGGTCTCTGAAGAATCTATGTGGGAAGCTTAACCGCGAGCAATCAGAAAATGATGCAACTAAGACCAGCTGGACGCCCTAGCACAATTGGCGACAAAGCACCATATGAGCAACCAGCTAAGGAGGTCTAGGTTCTGTTCTATCTACAAAGGTCAAGGTCGGAAGAGTACCAATGTCCGCAATGAGAAGATCTTCCAAAGGCGGCGAGGAAGTCGCCTCGATGCTCCAGATGCAGCTTACGAGGTCATAGGAGGAACACATGCCCCAACCAGACTTTCGAGACGGATTTTAGAATAGCCCGTGTCTAAAAGTTCAGTTTGTTTACTCTACAAAATCCACATTTGTCAAGTTTGCACTATAATGCTGCTACACTTCTTCGTCGGTACAACCCCCTAAACACAACAACGGCTGGGATCGCTCCGTACCCCTTCATTAAAAAGCGTAGAATCGTCCCAGCACATAAAAAGCCGCCGCCCGCGCGACGGGGCTGTACCCGCCCGCGCGACGGGGCTGTACCCGCGCGACGGGGCTCTACGCCGACTACCCGTACACGCGTCTGTCCGCGTACGTACGACGACGACCAAAGGAAAAAAACGTCCGTCAAGGGCGGGTGGCGATCGTGGCGACGTGTCGTACTCGTGGCGACGTGGCATCGGCTGGACCAAAAAAAAATAACACGACGCGACGTGTGGGGTCGGGCGGTTGCGTGCCGTCTAAGCGTCGGTCAAGGGCGGTTCCCGACGCGGCGGCTGGCCCGATGCGCCATTAATGTTGTCGCCTACCGGACGGCCTCCCCCACCAACCGACGCCTGCCTTTAAAACACCGCTTGTTGCCTCGTCTGCCTCCCCCCACTCCACTCGACGCGCCTCGACCCGCTCACCCCACCCACCGACGCGCTCCACCGCCGACGAGCTCCCATTCCCGGCGGCCTCCATGGCGTCCGACGGCGACGGTAGCTCGTGGCCGACGAGCCTGGGCACGCCGGAGACAGACGAGCTCATCCGTCTCGGGCTGATGGTGCCGCCGGGCTGCCGTCTGCCTCACGCGTTCCACATCACCGCCGACGGGTACCCGACGAGGGGGCCCGGCGAGTCGCCGGACGAGCTCCGCCAGCACGAGGGCGGCCGGTGGAACATCGTCGGCCGCACGAGTTTTTGGAAGGGCAAGAA
>NC_041386.1:685993032-685994703 GCF_002162155.2 Triticum dicoccoides
TACTAGGTCGTCGACGCGCAGGCTCGTCGGGAGTTGCGGACCGGCGGCTCGTCGTCGGGCCCGGGCGGCTCGTCGTCTACCGCGCGCGGCTTGTCTTCCGCCCCGCGTCGGCCCCGCCGCCCCCCTCCGGCGGCCGCACCGTCTCCGAGCTCGTCCCGCCGTCCGGTTCCTGCCATCGCCCGGCCCGCCTCCCCTCCCGTCATTGAGATCTCGCCGAAGCAGTTAGCACTGCGCGAGGACGGTGACCCCGACGACTGCCCCGACTATCTCATCGCACTGCGAGCGTTGCAGGCAGAAGCGGCGGCCGCGGCGGTGGCTGCGGAGGCGAGAGAGGCCGCCGAGCTGCAGGCCGCACTCGACGTGGCGGCGGCTATGGCGGCGGCATCAGAGGCCGCCGAGCTGCAGGCCGCACTGGATGCGGCGGCGGCCATCGAAGCGGTGCAGCCGCAGGTGGCTCAGGAGGAGGCTGACGACGGCTACTGGGAGGACGGCGGCAAGAGCAGCGACGACGGCGATGGTGACGACGACGGTGACGTCGGTGCGGGGGAGATCGTGGACCTCGCCGACTCCGACGACGACGAGTAGATTCGGATTAAGTTGTTATGTTTAATTACATTTAATTAAGTCGTGTTTAATTAGGTTTTTTATCTTCTAATGTAAAATGAACCGTCGTTATGTTGAATGAACTATCATTTATCGTTATGTTGGAACGAAAATTAGTATCAAATATTATGGACAAAAAGTGAATCATTTTATAAAAGAAAAGTGACCCGAAAGAAATTAAATTAAATAGTTTACCGGTATAATTGAAAGAATAGTAAAATTATATAAAAAAAGATGAAGAGAGGAAAAAAGGAAAAAGAATAAACGAAATTAGAAGAAGGAATTTGTAAAAACAGTGTTTTAGGACTGTCGAAGCCAAAAACCGTAGAAAATGCAAACAGACAAAAAATGCACATAAAATTCGTACGCATGATTCTCATGTAGATATAATGCGATAAATTTTTTTGGGCATGTTTGTAAGTTACAGAAAGAAAGGTGTTCGGTACACACCTATTTGCACCGAAACCACCGGGTTGCATAGCAAGTGCCAGTGCGGTTTGCCGGAATGTACCCAATTTTTAGCAGCGCGTGTGGGAACCCGCCCGGGGACCACACGCCAGAGATGAACGAAATCCGACTACGAACGCATGTTGTGTCACGTCCGGGCAGTGTTTTAGGGGTTTTCGGTGTGGAAAATCATAGAAAATCCATACAGCGTCGGAACGCGACAAATTTTGGCTGCATGCCCTGCATTGTCACTGTGGCCCGTTGAAAAAAAATGAACGACTTTGGCGGATGCGACGGAGAGACGTTGGACCGAGGGTCCCCTCCACCCATACCGAAACCACCGGGTTGCACAGCAAGTGCCAGTGCGGTCTGCCGGCATGCACCCAATTTTTGGTAGCGCGTGCGGGGTCCTGCCCGGGGACCGCATGCCAGAGATGAACGAAATCGGACTATGAACGCACGTTGCGTCATGTCCGGGCAGTGCTTAAGGGGTTTTCGGTGCGGAAAATCATAGAAAATCCGTACAGGGTCAGAACGCGACAAATTTTGGCGTGCGTGCCCTGCATGGTCACTGTGGCCCGTGGAAAAAAATGATCGACTTTGGCGGATGCAACGGAGAGA
>NC_041386.1:685994713-686001994 GCF_002162155.2 Triticum dicoccoides
CCACCGGGTTGCACAGCAAGTGCCAGTGCGGTTTGCCGGAATGCACCCAACTTTTGGCAACGCATGCGGGGACCCGCCCGGGGACCGCACGCCAGAGATGAACGAAATCGGACTACAAACGCACATTGCGTCACGTCCGGGCAGTGCTTTAGGGGTTTTCGGTGTGGAAAATCATAGAAAATCCGTACAGGGTCGGAACGCGACAAATTTTGGTGTGCGTGCCCTGCATGGTCACTGTGGCCCATGGAAAAAAATGAGCGACTTTGGCGGATGCGACGGAGACACGTAGGACCGAGGGTCCCCTCCACCCATACCGAAACCACCGGGTTGCACAGCAAGTGCCAGTTTGTTTTGCCGGAATGCACCCAACTTTTGGCAGCGCATGCGGGGACCCGCCCGGGGACCGCACGCCAGAGATGAACGAAATCGGACTACGAACGTGTTGGAAATATGCCCTAGAGGCAATAATAAAATGGTTATTATTGTATTTCCTTGTTCATGATAATTGTCTGTTGTTCATGCTATAATTGTATTGAACGGAAACCACAATACATGTCTGAATACATAGACCACAACATGGCCCTAGTGAGCCTCTAGTTGACTAGCTCGTTCATCAACAAATGGTCATGGTTTCCTGACCATGGACATTGGATGTCATTAATAATGGGATCACATCATTAGGAGAATGATGTGATGGACAAGACCCAATCCTAAGCCTAGCACAAGATCGTGCAGTTCATTTGCTAAAGCTTTTCTAATGTCAAGTATCTAATTTTGAGTGATACAATATCTTTCGATGCGTGTGTTCCGAGCTCAGGACGATCCTGCCATGAACGTCAAGACAACCAAGTGATCTTGCTGCGAGGTCTGACCTCACCCGCCTCACACTTCTCTAATCGTTCGTACCCATGCATCCATGGTGCACCCCGAAAAGATAGGTGCCGTGACAGTGCTACACTTGGGAGAACACTAACTACTTGATATTTTAGTGAGAGATCACCCTAATAAAAAGCGACTACCCCGCAATCAAGAAGGGTGCATCATAAGGGATAAACATCTCAGGCAATTCATAATAGCATGATATGGTATAGCCCTTCCTGACGGAGAAGTCTTTCATTTCTTCGTCTTCGGCATTCGTGTCAGTGTTGACCTTCGTGAAGATTGCCACCATCTTGTCGATGCACCATATAATATTGCTATCTCTATAGCTAATAAAATAAGTGCATTACTTAAGGTTGACACGCAGGTCACAAAAGTGACAATCATATGGCTCCAGCCATCATGCCGAATCATGACACACAGGTCATGGTAATCAATTTACATCATATAGTCATCTCATACACAATCAAATTGAATATGAGCATTGCTATACCACATCACATGCACATGCAAACCCTCCTGCAAAACCAAGTTAGACGTTTCAAATCGGTTGATGCAAACTTGTTTTCCGTGGCTTCTAAGGTTTCGACTTAAACCGCAGCTACCAACGCTTTATCATCAAGTATGATTATTCAAGTTGCTAGAATAACATCTCGGGGTGTATGAAACACGAGATAATTAAATCTCGAGCCCCATACTAAATTTTGTCATACGCATGACCCCCGTGCAGATCATATCTGCAATGCCCTTTCATCTGCGAATTTCATCTTTCTTTTGACTACGGCAGAACCCAAAGAACTGATAGCACTTCCATGATCAATTAGGATCACGGATTGCAAGAACTTTGTTAAATTCCACCATGCTATCTTGAGATTGAGCAAACGCAAATTCTAGGGAAGCAACAAGAACATCGGGTAACAAATTTGATCTGTCACCCGCATAAATAATTTTCAGCAATAGATCTCATCTACTCCAAAATTATATTATGCAATACCAATACATCTCCATGTATTCTAGATCGTAACCTGCATCTACGCATAGCACGGCTCTTGATGCCACTGTAGGGGAACGCAGCAGAAAACAAAAATTTTCCAACCTACACACCAGCCCAGGACCACTATGGAGACTGCATACATGGTTTGATCTTTTTCGTTACCGACTCGTAGCGCAGCGGGAACTAGAGTCGATGACGAATGACGGTGCAGATCCCCGCAGCTAGGATTTACAACCTCCCAACCACGAGGATTTATACCCTCGTCTGCTCCTCAGACAACCCTCCGGGAGGCGGTTGAACGGTCCCCCTAACGGTGTCGCGGACAGCCCTTCGGGAGGACCTTCGGAACTCGAACGGTCAGTCGGACAGCCTTCGAGAGGACCTTCGAAACTCGGACGGTCACATGCACAGCCCTTCGGGAGGCACTCATGAACTAAGATCGAAACTACAATATCTCTACAGAGTTGCACACATACGGTGTCATCTATCCGGCAGGGCTTCGCCGTCCAGTACTAGTTCCTGCCGGAACCGAGACAGCCTTATGGCTCTACGAAACTCTTTTCGTGGGAGGGAGAGAAGAAGCCAGATATGCATGGCATGTGTATGAGAGCAAGGGATGAGGTTTGGTCACCCCCCTCACCTCCTATTTATAGGGAAACCAAGGGGTAGGATGGGTATTCCGAAATACCAAAAGTGCCCCCACTTTATGTCACACACAAAGGGTATAAAAGGCATAAAGGGATGACAAGTGGAGACCCATGGAGGAGCTGCACCCTCCAACGTCCCACCTTCATGGGGGGCCCCAAAGGGGGTTCCTTGATCCCCAAGTCCTTCTAGAAGCCTTTTGGGAAAAGCCCCAAAAGGTGGCTTTTCATAAAATATCCCAAAAAGCACTTTCACTATTCATGATGACATTTTTCAGCGTCCGTTCGAACTGAAAATATTTATGTGGGCTTAGAACATTTCCAATACCCACCATAATAATTTTCAACATGTTCCGAAACAATTCCGCTTTTAGTGATTTTCATCTGCGAAACGCATCTGAAGTGGCTCCGGCAGCTCCGGAACATTTCCGGTTTTTATCTCAGAAAATTCTGAAAAGCTTCCAGAATGATTCTGGCACCCTCCAAGAATTATCAGGCATTTTCCAAAACCAATTTGAGATAATGGTATATCCCGAAACAACTTTTCGGTATCATCGAAACTCATCCGATGAGACCTCTCTGCGGTACGATTCCGCTGTCCGAAACTTTTCCGGTGTCCGAAACTTTTCCGGTGATTTTCTCTCAGACTCCCTGTCTAGTATTCAGCAGATAGATGACCCTTAAGCATGTGACCCTATAGGTTCGGTGAAGTATAGACATGACCCGGAACCCCTTCCGATCAATGATCAAAATCGGAGCCGTGGACACCCATATTGACCCCTATACCCACACGAATGAATATTCGAGTGAACCTCCAGTTGCCGTGTGCTATTCCTGTTCCTTCGCGATATGTTACAAAGACCCGAAGTGAGATTTACTTGCATCCCCGTGGATCAACAATTTTTCCACTATGCTAGTTACCTCGTTACTGATTTTGTTCTCTTTTCTCGTTTTCGTGTTCCGGCATCCCTGTGATCAAATCACACTGTTTCTGGCCAGACGATGATGAATACCGTAACACCAAGAGGGCCCGAGAATATCTCTCCATTGTCGGAGGAGCAAATACCAATCTTGAGCTATCAAGTTACTTGACACACTTTTCCATGAACCCGTAAGCCGCCGTAATAGCCACCCATTTACGGATGATGTTTAACAAATCCCAAAGTTCATGAAGCAAGCATGAAGAAACTCGATAATCTCATGGTCTAAGGAATCATGCAAACGTTAACCATCTATGTGTTATTTACCATTAACTTGTGACGAATGAATCTCATACCATAACATCAAACCGGGTCGATTGAACACAATTGTTCTCTTAACATTGTGCCCTCAAAGTTGCTGGCATAGACATGCCCATGATCTGGAAAACGGAACCATCATGCAACACTTGAGCTAGTCTTAGAGGCCAAACTAGGAATACTTCTTACCGTTTATTATTCCACACGTGCATATGAGTCTTCCTTCGAGCCTCGTGGATATTGCAAACTCGAGAATCATTGCAGTTATAGCATGGAATAATAATATCATTTATTATTGCCTCTAGGGCATATCTCCTACACTTGGGGGGCAAGTTTCCCCCTCTCCCCCCCTTGGCCGCACAATAGATGGGTTTTGGGGCTGCCGCCACCCCTAGGGAGGGAACCCTAGATGGGGGTGCAACCCCTCCCCTTCCCCTATATATACTTGAGGTATTGGGGGCTGCAAACACACGAGTTAATCCTCTCCCTGGCGCAGCCCTACCTCTCTCCCTCCTCATATCTCGCGGTGCTTGGCGAAGCCCTGCTGGAATGCCACGCTCCTCCATCACCACCACGCCGTTGTGCTGCTATTGGACGGAGTCTTCCCCAACCTCTTCCTCTCTCCTTGCTGGATCAAGGCGTGGGAGACGTCACCGGGCTGCACGTGTCTTGAACGCGGAGGTGCCATCCGTTCGGCACTAGGATCTTCGGTGTTTTGGATCACGACGAGTACGACTCCCTCAACCCCGTTCTCTTGAACGCTTCCGCTTAGCGATCTACAAGGGCATGTTGATGCACTCCCCCCTCTCTCGTTGCTAGTCGCTCCATAGATAGATCTTGGTGACTCGTAGGAAAATTTTGAATTTCTGCTACATTCCCCAACAGTGGCATCACGAGCTAGGTCTATTGCGTAGGTTCTATGCACAAGTAAAACACAAGTTGTTGCGGGCGTTGATTTTGTTCAATTTGCCTACCGTTACTAGTCTTATCTTGATTCGGCAGCATTGCGGAATGAAGCGGCCCGGACCGACCTTACACGTACTCTTACGTGAGACAGGTTCCACTGACTGACATGCACTTGTTGCATAAGGTGGCTAGCGGGTGCCAGTCTCTCCCACTTTAGTCGGATCGGATTCGATGAAAATGGTCCTTATGAAGGGTAAATAGCAATTGGCATATCACGTTGTGGCTTTTGCGTAGGTAAGAAACGTTCTTGCTAGAAACCCATAGCAGCCACGTAAAACATGCAAACAACAATTAGAGGACGTCTAACTTGTTTGTGCAGGGTATGCCATGTGATGTGATATGGCCAAGAAGAATGTGATGAATGATATGTGATGTATGAGATTGATCATGTTCTTGTAATAGGAATCACGACTTGCATGTCGATGAGTATGACAACCGGCAGGAGCCATAGGAGTTGTCTTAATTTATTGTATGCCCTGCGTGTCACGGAATAACACCATGTAATTACTTTACTTCTTTGCTAAACCGTTAGCCATAGTAGTAGAAGTAATAGGTTGGCGAGACAACTTCATGGAGACACGACGATGGAGATCATGATGATGGAGATCATGGTGTCATGCCGGTGATGATGATGATCATGGAGCCCCGAAGATGGAGACCAAAAGGAGCAAAATGATATTGGCCATATCATGTCACTATTTGATTTCATGTGATATTTATCATGTTTATGCATCTTATTTGCTTAGAACGACGGTAGTAAATAAGATGACCCCTCATTAAAATTTCAAGAAAGTGTTCCCGCTAACTGTGTACCGTTGCGAAAGTTCGTTGTTTCGAAGCACCACGTGATGATCGGGTGTGATAGATTCTAACATTCACATACAACGGGTGTAAGCCAGATTTACACAAGCGAAACACTTAGGTTGACTTGACGAGCCTAGCATGTACAGTCATGGCCTCGGAACACAAGAGACCGAAAGGTCAAACATGAGTCGTATAGTGGATACGATCAACATGAAGATGTTCACCGATGATGACTAGTCCGTCTCACGTGATGATCAGACACGGCCTAGTTGACTCAGATCATGTATCACTTAGATGACTAGAGGGATGTCTATCTGAGTGGGAGTTCATAAGATGAACTTAATTATCCTAAACATAGTCAAAAGGTTTTTGAAAATTATGTCGTAGCTCACGTTTTAGTTCTACTGTTTTAGATATGTTCCTAGAGAAAATTTAATTGAAAGTTGATAGTAGCAATTATGCGGACTGGGTCCGTAAACTGAGGATTGTCCTCATTGCTGCGTAGAAGGCTTATGTCCTTAATGCACCGCTCGCTGTGTTGAACATCAAACGTCGTCTGTGGATGTTATGAACATCTGACATACACATTTTGATGACTATGTGATAGTTTAGTAATGTTAAACGGTTTAGAATTGAGGCACCGAAGACGATTTTGAAACGTCGCGGAACGTAGGGGATGTTCCAAGAGCTGAAATTGGGATTTCAGGCTCGTTCCCACGTCAAGAGGTATAAGACTTCCGACGTGTTTCTTAGCCTGCAAACTAAGGGAGAAAAGCTCAATCGTTGAGCTTGTGCTCAGATTGTCTGAGTAGAACAAACACTTGAATCGAGTGGGAGTTAATCTTCCAGATGAGATAGTGATGTTTGTCCAAAGTCATTGCCACCAAGCTGCTAGAGCTTCGTGATGAACTATAACATATCAGGGATAGATATGATGATCCTTGAAATATTCGCGATGTTTGAGACCGCGAAAGTAGAAATCAAGAAGGAGCATCAATTGTTGATGGTTAGTGAAACCACTAGTTTCAAGAAGGGCAAGGGCAAGAAGGGGTACTTCATGAAACGGCAAACGAGTTGCTGCTCCAGTGAAGAAACCCAAGGTTGAACCCAAATCCGAGACTAATTGCTTCTGTAATGAGAGGAACATACACTAAAGCAGAACCACCCTAGATACTTGGTAGATAAGAAGGCAGGCAAGGTTGATAGAAGTATATTGGATTTACATTGAATTAAATGTGTACTTTACTAGTACTCCTAGTAGCACCAGGGTATTAAGATACCGGTTCAGTTGCTAAGTGTAAGTAACTCGAAATAAAAGGCTACGAAATAAACGGAGACTAGCTAAAGGTGAGATGACGATGTGTGTTGGAAGTGTTTCCAAGGTTGATGTGATCAAGCATCGCCTGCTCCGTCTACCATCGACATTGGTGTTAAACCTAAATAATTGTTATTTGGTGTTTGCGATGAACATAGACATGATTGGATTAGGTCTATCACAATATAGTTATTCATTGAAGGAGAATAATGGTTACTCTACCTTCAATGGTCTTGCACCAAAAAGAATGGTTTATTGAATCTCGATCGTAGTGATACACATTTTCATGCCAAAAGATATAAGATAGTAATGATAGTACCACTTACTTGTGGCACTGCCATGTAAGTCATATTGGTATAAAACGCATGAAGAAGCTCCATGTTGATGGATCTTTGGACTCACTCGTTTTTGAAAAGTTTGAGACATGCGAACCATGTCTAT
>NC_041386.1:686002004-686002804 GCF_002162155.2 Triticum dicoccoides
CAGACGGCAAAGAGAAAACACACCACGCGGATCGATCACGCGGATCGATGACGTGGCACGATCTAAAACGTAGGTCCAATTCAACCGCATGCGTCGGACCTACCCGCACACCCACCGACGAGTCATCTGCCACCCACCCACCAGTACCGGTCCCACCCACGTGCACGACCCGCCCCACCCATGCGCACGTCTCCTCTATCTCTCCTTCCCCGATAGCTCCCTCGTCTCACCTCATCGCCCGTCGCCCACGAGCAGCCGCGCGACGCCGGCCCCGTCTCCCTCACCCCCGGAGCAGCCGCACGCTGCCGGCCCCGTCTCCCTAGCCCCGTAGCAGCCGCACGCTGCCGGCCCCGTCCCGCATCCCCCGGAGGAGCCGCAAGCGGCCCGCCCCGTCGCCCATCGCTGGCCCGCGTCGCACCTCCCCGGAGCAGTTGCACGCCGCCGGCCACGTCGCCAGTCGCCGGACCTGACACCTCGCCCTCGCAGACCTCTGCGCACTACCAAGACCGTCACCTGTCGCCCCGTAGGCCTCCAGCTCCCTACACCGCGTGCTACTCCGTGCGCCGCGCCAGGCACGGCAGCCCCTCGCCGGACCTGCTGCGCTCGAGCCTCTCCACCCTCCTCCCGCTCCGCCCCTCGCCGGACCTGCTGCGCTCAAGCCTCTCCACCCTCCTCTCGCTCCGCCCCTTGCCGGACTACACCATGTCCATCCCTCACCGGACCCTGCCGTGGCCTCCCCTCACCGGACCTGCCGTGGCCGCCCCTCACCGGACTACACCGCGGCCATCCCTCATCGGCCC
>NC_041386.1:686002814-686011640 GCF_002162155.2 Triticum dicoccoides
CCACCGGGTTGCACAGCAAGTGCCAGTGCGGTTTGCCGGAATGCACCCAACTTTTGGCAACGCATGCGGGGACCCGCCCGGGGACCGCACGCCAGAGATGAACGAAATCGGACTACAAACGCACATTGCGTCACGTCCGGGCAGTGCTTTAGGGGTTTTCGGTGTGGAAAATCATAGAAAATCCGTACAGGGTCGGAACGCGACAAATTTTGGTGTGCGTGCCCTGCATGGTCACTGTGGCCCATGGAAAAAAATGAGCGACTTTGGCGGATGCGACGGAGACACGTAGGACCGAGGGTCCCCTCCACCCATACCGAAACCACCGGGTTGCACAGCAAGTGCCAGTTTGTTTTGCCGGAATGCACCCAACTTTTGGCAGCGCATGCGGGGACCCGCCCGGGGACCGCACGCCAGAGATGAACGAAATCGGACTACGAACGTGTTGGAAATATGCCCTAGAGGCAATAATAAAATGGTTATTATTGTATTTCCTTGTTCATGATAATTGTCTGTTGTTCATGCTATAATTGTATTGAACGGAAACCACAATACATGTCTGAATACATAGACCACAACATGGCCCTAGTGAGCCTCTAGTTGACTAGCTCGTTCATCAACAAATGGTCATGGTTTCCTGACCATGGACATTGGATGTCATTAATAATGGGATCACATCATTAGGAGAATGATGTGATGGACAAGACCCAATCCTAAGCCTAGCACAAGATCGTGCAGTTCATTTGCTAAAGCTTTTCTAATGTCAAGTATCTAATTTTGAGTGATACAATATCTTTCGATGCGTGTGTTCCGAGCTCAGGACGATCCTGCCATGAACGTCAAGACAACCAAGTGATCTTGCTGCGAGGTCTGACCTCACCCGCCTCACACTTCTCTAATCGTTCGTACCCATGCATCCATGGTGCACCCCGAAAAGATAGGTGCCGTGACAGTGCTACACTTGGGAGAACACTAACTACTTGATATTTTAGTGAGAGATCACCCTAATAAAAAGCGACTACCCCGCAATCAAGAAGGGTGCATCATAAGGGATAAACATCTCAGGCAATTCATAATAGCATGATATGGTATAGCCCTTCCTGACGGAGAAGTCTTTCATTTCTTCGTCTTCGGCATTCGTGTCAGTGTTGACCTTCGTGAAGATTGCCACCATCTTGTCGATGCACCATATAATATTGCTATCTCTATAGCTAATAAAATAAGTGCATTACTTAAGGTTGACACGCAGGTCACAAAAGTGACAATCATATGGCTCCAGCCATCATGCCGAATCATGACACACAGGTCATGGTAATCAATTTACATCATATAGTCATCTCATACACAATCAAATTGAATATGAGCATTGCTATACCACATCACATGCACATGCAAACCCTCCTGCAAAACCAAGTTAGACGTTTCAAATCGGTTGATGCAAACTTGTTTTCCGTGGCTTCTAAGGTTTCGACTTAAACCGCAGCTACCAACGCTTTATCATCAAGTATGATTATTCAAGTTGCTAGAATAACATCTCGGGGTGTATGAAACACGAGATAATTAAATCTCGAGCCCCATACTAAATTTTGTCATACGCATGACCCCCGTGCAGATCATATCTGCAATGCCCTTTCATCTGCGAATTTCATCTTTCTTTTGACTACGGCAGAACCCAAAGAACTGATAGCACTTCCATGATCAATTAGGATCACGGATTGCAAGAACTTTGTTAAATTCCACCATGCTATCTTGAGATTGAGCAAACGCAAATTCTAGGGAAGCAACAAGAACATCGGGTAACAAATTTGATCTGTCACCCGCATAAATAATTTTCAGCAATAGATCTCATCTACTCCAAAATTATATTATGCAATACCAATACATCTCCATGTATTCTAGATCGTAACCTGCATCTACGCATAGCACGGCTCTTGATGCCACTGTAGGGGAACGCAGCAGAAAACAAAAATTTTCCAACCTACACACCAGCCCAGGACCACTATGGAGACTGCATACATGGTTTGATCTTTTTCGTTACCGACTCGTAGCGCAGCGGGAACTAGAGTCGATGACGAATGACGGTGCAGATCCCCGCAGCTAGGATTTACAACCTCCCAACCACGAGGATTTATACCCTCGTCTGCTCCTCAGACAACCCTCCGGGAGGCGGTTGAACGGTCCCCCTAACGGTGTCGCGGACAGCCCTTCGGGAGGACCTTCGGAACTCGAACGGTCAGTCGGACAGCCTTCGAGAGGACCTTCGAAACTCGGACGGTCACATGCACAGCCCTTCGGGAGGCACTCATGAACTAAGATCGAAACTACAATATCTCTACAGAGTTGCACACATACGGTGTCATCTATCCGGCAGGGCTTCGCCGTCCAGTACTAGTTCCTGCCGGAACCGAGACAGCCTTATGGCTCTACGAAACTCTTTTCGTGGGAGGGAGAGAAGAAGCCAGATATGCATGGCATGTGTATGAGAGCAAGGGATGAGGTTTGGTCACCCCCCTCACCTCCTATTTATAGGGAAACCAAGGGGTAGGATGGGTATTCCGAAATACCAAAAGTGCCCCCACTTTATGTCACACACAAAGGGTATAAAAGGCATAAAGGGATGACAAGTGGAGACCCATGGAGGAGCTGCACCCTCCAACGTCCCACCTTCATGGGGGGCCCCAAAGGGGGTTCCTTGATCCCCAAGTCCTTCTAGAAGCCTTTTGGGAAAAGCCCCAAAAGGTGGCTTTTCATAAAATATCCCAAAAAGCACTTTCACTATTCATGATGACATTTTTCAGCGTCCGTTCGAACTGAAAATATTTATGTGGGCTTAGAACATTTCCAATACCCACCATAATAATTTTCAACATGTTCCGAAACAATTCCGCTTTTAGTGATTTTCATCTGCGAAACGCATCTGAAGTGGCTCCGGCAGCTCCGGAACATTTCCGGTTTTTATCTCAGAAAATTCTGAAAAGCTTCCAGAATGATTCTGGCACCCTCCAAGAATTATCAGGCATTTTCCAAAACCAATTTGAGATAATGGTATATCCCGAAACAACTTTTCGGTATCATCGAAACTCATCCGATGAGACCTCTCTGCGGTACGATTCCGCTGTCCGAAACTTTTCCGGTGTCCGAAACTTTTCCGGTGATTTTCTCTCAGACTCCCTGTCTAGTATTCAGCAGATAGATGACCCTTAAGCATGTGACCCTATAGGTTCGGTGAAGTATAGACATGACCCGGAACCCCTTCCGATCAATGATCAAAATCGGAGCCGTGGACACCCATATTGACCCCTATACCCACACGAATGAATATTCGAGTGAACCTCCAGTTGCCGTGTGCTATTCCTGTTCCTTCGCGATATGTTACAAAGACCCGAAGTGAGATTTACTTGCATCCCCGTGGATCAACAATTTTTCCACTATGCTAGTTACCTCGTTACTGATTTTGTTCTCTTTTCTCGTTTTCGTGTTCCGGCATCCCTGTGATCAAATCACACTGTTTCTGGCCAGACGATGATGAATACCGTAACACCAAGAGGGCCCGAGAATATCTCTCCATTGTCGGAGGAGCAAATACCAATCTTGAGCTATCAAGTTACTTGACACACTTTTCCATGAACCCGTAAGCCGCCGTAATAGCCACCCATTTACGGATGATGTTTAACAAATCCCAAAGTTCATGAAGCAAGCATGAAGAAACTCGATAATCTCATGGTCTAAGGAATCATGCAAACGTTAACCATCTATGTGTTATTTACCATTAACTTGTGACGAATGAATCTCATACCATAACATCAAACCGGGTCGATTGAACACAATTGTTCTCTTAACATTGTGCCCTCAAAGTTGCTGGCATAGACATGCCCATGATCTGGAAAACGGAACCATCATGCAACACTTGAGCTAGTCTTAGAGGCCAAACTAGGAATACTTCTTACCGTTTATTATTCCACACGTGCATATGAGTCTTCCTTCGAGCCTCGTGGATATTGCAAACTCGAGAATCATTGCAGTTATAGCATGGAATAATAATATCATTTATTATTGCCTCTAGGGCATATCTCCTACACTTGGGGGGCAAGTTTCCCCCTCTCCCCCCCTTGGCCGCACAATAGATGGGTTTTGGGGCTGCCGCCACCCCTAGGGAGGGAACCCTAGATGGGGGTGCAACCCCTCCCCTTCCCCTATATATACTTGAGGTATTGGGGGCTGCAAACACACGAGTTAATCCTCTCCCTGGCGCAGCCCTACCTCTCTCCCTCCTCATATCTCGCGGTGCTTGGCGAAGCCCTGCTGGAATGCCACGCTCCTCCATCACCACCACGCCGTTGTGCTGCTATTGGACGGAGTCTTCCCCAACCTCTTCCTCTCTCCTTGCTGGATCAAGGCGTGGGAGACGTCACCGGGCTGCACGTGTCTTGAACGCGGAGGTGCCATCCGTTCGGCACTAGGATCTTCGGTGTTTTGGATCACGACGAGTACGACTCCCTCAACCCCGTTCTCTTGAACGCTTCCGCTTAGCGATCTACAAGGGCATGTTGATGCACTCCCCCCTCTCTCGTTGCTAGTCGCTCCATAGATAGATCTTGGTGACTCGTAGGAAAATTTTGAATTTCTGCTACATTCCCCAACAGTGGCATCACGAGCTAGGTCTATTGCGTAGGTTCTATGCACAAGTAAAACACAAGTTGTTGCGGGCGTTGATTTTGTTCAATTTGCCTACCGTTACTAGTCTTATCTTGATTCGGCAGCATTGCGGAATGAAGCGGCCCGGACCGACCTTACACGTACTCTTACGTGAGACAGGTTCCACTGACTGACATGCACTTGTTGCATAAGGTGGCTAGCGGGTGCCAGTCTCTCCCACTTTAGTCGGATCGGATTCGATGAAAATGGTCCTTATGAAGGGTAAATAGCAATTGGCATATCACGTTGTGGCTTTTGCGTAGGTAAGAAACGTTCTTGCTAGAAACCCATAGCAGCCACGTAAAACATGCAAACAACAATTAGAGGACGTCTAACTTGTTTGTGCAGGGTATGCCATGTGATGTGATATGGCCAAGAAGAATGTGATGAATGATATGTGATGTATGAGATTGATCATGTTCTTGTAATAGGAATCACGACTTGCATGTCGATGAGTATGACAACCGGCAGGAGCCATAGGAGTTGTCTTAATTTATTGTATGCCCTGCGTGTCACGGAATAACACCATGTAATTACTTTACTTCTTTGCTAAACCGTTAGCCATAGTAGTAGAAGTAATAGGTTGGCGAGACAACTTCATGGAGACACGACGATGGAGATCATGATGATGGAGATCATGGTGTCATGCCGGTGATGATGATGATCATGGAGCCCCGAAGATGGAGACCAAAAGGAGCAAAATGATATTGGCCATATCATGTCACTATTTGATTTCATGTGATATTTATCATGTTTATGCATCTTATTTGCTTAGAACGACGGTAGTAAATAAGATGACCCCTCATTAAAATTTCAAGAAAGTGTTCCCGCTAACTGTGTACCGTTGCGAAAGTTCGTTGTTTCGAAGCACCACGTGATGATCGGGTGTGATAGATTCTAACATTCACATACAACGGGTGTAAGCCAGATTTACACAAGCGAAACACTTAGGTTGACTTGACGAGCCTAGCATGTACAGTCATGGCCTCGGAACACAAGAGACCGAAAGGTCAAACATGAGTCGTATAGTGGATACGATCAACATGAAGATGTTCACCGATGATGACTAGTCCGTCTCACGTGATGATCAGACACGGCCTAGTTGACTCAGATCATGTATCACTTAGATGACTAGAGGGATGTCTATCTGAGTGGGAGTTCATAAGATGAACTTAATTATCCTAAACATAGTCAAAAGGTTTTTGAAAATTATGTCGTAGCTCACGTTTTAGTTCTACTGTTTTAGATATGTTCCTAGAGAAAATTTAATTGAAAGTTGATAGTAGCAATTATGCGGACTGGGTCCGTAAACTGAGGATTGTCCTCATTGCTGCGTAGAAGGCTTATGTCCTTAATGCACCGCTCGCTGTGTTGAACATCAAACGTCGTCTGTGGATGTTATGAACATCTGACATACACATTTTGATGACTATGTGATAGTTTAGTAATGTTAAACGGTTTAGAATTGAGGCACCGAAGACGATTTTGAAACGTCGCGGAACGTAGGGGATGTTCCAAGAGCTGAAATTGGGATTTCAGGCTCGTTCCCACGTCAAGAGGTATAAGACTTCCGACGTGTTTCTTAGCCTGCAAACTAAGGGAGAAAAGCTCAATCGTTGAGCTTGTGCTCAGATTGTCTGAGTAGAACAAACACTTGAATCGAGTGGGAGTTAATCTTCCAGATGAGATAGTGATGTTTGTCCAAAGTCATTGCCACCAAGCTGCTAGAGCTTCGTGATGAACTATAACATATCAGGGATAGATATGATGATCCTTGAAATATTCGCGATGTTTGAGACCGCGAAAGTAGAAATCAAGAAGGAGCATCAATTGTTGATGGTTAGTGAAACCACTAGTTTCAAGAAGGGCAAGGGCAAGAAGGGGTACTTCATGAAACGGCAAACGAGTTGCTGCTCCAGTGAAGAAACCCAAGGTTGAACCCAAATCCGAGACTAATTGCTTCTGTAATGAGAGGAACATACACTAAAGCAGAACCACCCTAGATACTTGGTAGATAAGAAGGCAGGCAAGGTTGATAGAAGTATATTGGATTTACATTGAATTAAATGTGTACTTTACTAGTACTCCTAGTAGCACCAGGGTATTAAGATACCGGTTCAGTTGCTAAGTGTAAGTAACTCGAAATAAAAGGCTACGAAATAAACGGAGACTAGCTAAAGGTGAGATGACGATGTGTGTTGGAAGTGTTTCCAAGGTTGATGTGATCAAGCATCGCCTGCTCCGTCTACCATCGACATTGGTGTTAAACCTAAATAATTGTTATTTGGTGTTTGCGATGAACATAGACATGATTGGATTAGGTCTATCACAATATAGTTATTCATTGAAGGAGAATAATGGTTACTCTACCTTCAATGGTCTTGCACCAAAAAGAATGGTTTATTGAATCTCGATCGTAGTGATACACATTTTCATGCCAAAAGATATAAGATAGTAATGATAGTACCACTTACTTGTGGCACTGCCATGTAAGTCATATTGGTATAAAACGCATGAAGAAGCTCCATGTTGATGGATCTTTGGACTCACTCGTTTTTGAAAAGTTTGAGACATGCGAACCATGTCTATTGGTGTATACGCCTGAAGAAACTCCATGCAGATGGATCGTTTGGACTCACTTGATTTTGAATCACTTGACATATGCAAATCATACCACATGGGCAAGATGACTGATGAGCCTCGTTTTCAGTGAAATGGAACAAGATAGCAACTTGTTGGAAGTAACACATTTTGATGTGTGCAGTCCAGTGAGTGCTGAGGCATGTAGTGAATATCGTTATGTTCTTACTTCGGAGATGATTTGAGTAGATGTTAAGTATATTTACTTGATGAAACACAAGTCTGAATTATTGAAAGGTTCAAGTAATTTCACAGACATTTTAAGTTGAAGATCTTCGTGACAAGAGGATAAAATGTCTGTGATATGATCATAGAGATGGATATCTGAGTTGCGAGTTTGGTACACAATTGAGACATTGTGGAAATTGTTTCACAACTAACACCGCCTGGAACACCATAGTGTGATGGTGTGCCCGAACATCATAGATGCACCCTATTGGATATGGGGCACACCATGATGTCTCTTATCGAATTACCACTATCGTTCATGGGTTAGGCATTAGAGACAACCGCATTCACTTTAAATAGGGCACCACGTAATTCCGTTGAGATGACACCATATGAACTATGGTTTAGAGAAACCTAAGCTGTCGTTTCTTAAAAGTTTGGGGCTGCGACGCTTGTGTGAAAAGGTTTCAGCCAGATAAGCTCGAACCCAAAGCGGATAAATACATGTTCATTGGACACCCAAAAACAGTTGGGTATACCTCCTATTTCGGATCCGGAAGCAAAAGTGATTGTTTCTAGAAACGGGTCCTTTCTCGAGGAAATGTTTATCTCGAAAGAATTGAGTGGGAGGATGGTGGAGACTTGATGAGGTTGCTGAACCATCACTTCAACTAGTGTGTAGCAGGGCACAAGAAGTTGCTCCTGTGGCACCGACACCAATTGAAGTGGAAGCTGATGATAGTGATCATGAAACTTCGGATCAAGTCACTACCGAACCTCGTGGGACGACAAGGACGCGTACTACTTTAGAGTGGTGCGGTAATCCTGTCTTGGAGGTCATGTTGCTAGACAACAATGAACCTACGAGCTATGGAGAAGCGATGGTGGGCCCGGATTCCGACGAATGGCTCGATGCCATAAAAAATCCGGGAGAGGATCCATGTATGAAAACAAAGTATAGACTTTGGAAGATTTACTTGATGGTCGTTACACTACGGGAAACATGTAATTTGCCGTCAGGGAGAGGCTTTGCCGTCAGCTTTTCATCGGGCCAGACAGCAAAGATCAATTTTGCCGTTAGCTGCAGACGACAAAGAAAGACTGACGGCAAAACGGACTTTGCCATCTGCCAAAAAGATACAGACGGCAAAGAGCTCACTTTGCCGTTTGCCTACAAAATAATAGACGGCAAAGAACTTTACCGTCTGTTATTTTGTAGGCAGACGGCAAAGTGAGCTCTTTGTCGTCTGTATCTTTTTGGCAGACGGCAAAGAGAAAACACACCACGCGGATCGATCACGCGGATCGATGACGTGGCACGATCTA
>NC_041386.1:686012236-686022869 GCF_002162155.2 Triticum dicoccoides
CCCCTCACCGGACTACACCGCGGCCATCCCTCATCGGCCCCCGCCGTGGCCTCCCCTCACCGGACCTGTTGTGGCCGCCCCTCGCTGGACTACACCGCGGCCATCCCTCACCAGACCCCGCCGTGGCCTCCCCTCACCGGAGCTGCCGTGGCCGCCCCTCGCCAGACCGTGCCGCGCCTGAGCCTCTCCGGCCTCCTTCTCTCTGCTGAGCACCAGAGCTCCTCCAGCAGTGGCAGCAGTTGCCGGAGATGGCAACTCCGATGACCACCAAAGCAACAGCCGCCCTAGGAAAGCTTTGACTTGACGCTTTTTTAAAAAAATACAAAATAATATTTGCCGTCTGTAGTTTAGTCCAGATGACGGCAAAAAAGAGGCTCTGACTGACGGCAAAGACCGCGCCCTTTGCCATCAGATTTTCTTTTGGCAGACGGCAAACCTTCAGTTGGCTGACGGCAAAATCTTTGCCGTCTGCCCGATGAAAAGCTGACGACAAAGTATTCTTTGCCGACTTATCTTTGCCGTCTGAGTTTGCCGTCAGCTTGCTGACGGCAAACTCTTTGCCGTCTGTAATTCGTCCTTTGCCGTCTGTACTGCCCTGACGGCAAATTAACTGTTTCCTGTAGTGTAAGGCTGTTGGGTACAGATGGATTTTAAAAGGAAGACAGACAATGATGGTAAGTATCACCATTAAGAAAGCTCGACTTGTCGTTAAGATGTTTACCGACAAGTTCAAGGAGTTGAATACGATGAGACTTTCTCACTCGTAGCGATGCTAAGAGTCTGTTGGAATTATATTAGCAATTACTGCATGATTTATGAAATCTTGCAGATAGGATGTCAAAAACCATTGTTTCCTCGACGATATCCTTGAGGAAAGGTTGTATGTGATACAACCAGAAGGTTTTGTCAATCCCGAAAGATGCTAACAAGTGTGCAAATCTCCAGCAATCCTTCTAAGGACTGGAGTAAGCATCTCGGAGTTGGAATATACGCTTTGATGAGACGATCAAAGATTTTGGGTTTACACAAAGTTTATGAGAAACTTGTATTTCCAAAAAAGTGAGTGGGAGCACTATAGCATTTCTGATAAGTATATGTTGTTGACATATTGTTGATCGAAAATGATGTAGAATTTCTGGAAAGCATATAGGGTTATTTGAAAAGTGTTTTTCAATGGAAAACCTGGATGAAGCTACTTGAACATTGAGCATCAAGATCTATAAGCATAGATCAAAATGCTTAATAGTACTTTGAAATGAATACATACCGTGACAAGATTTTGAAGGAGTTCAAAATAGATCAGCAAAGAAGGAGTTCTTGGCTGTGTTATATGGTGTGAGTATTGAGTAAGACTCAAGAAATGACCACGGCAGAAGAGAGAGAAAGGACGAAGGTCGTCCCCTATGCTTCAGACGTAGGCTCTATAGTATGCTATGCTGTGTACCGCACCGGAAGTGTGCCTTGCCATGAGTCAGTCAAGGGGTACAAGGGTGATCCAGGAATGGATCACAGGACAGCGGTCAAACTTATCCTTAGTAACTAGTAGACTAAGGAATTTTCTCGATTATGGAGGTGGTAAAAGAGTTCGTCGTAAAGGGTTACGCCGATGAAAGCTTTGACACTAATCCGTATTATTCTGAGTAGTAAACCGGATTCGTATAGTAGAATAGTTATTTGGAATAGCTCCAAATAGAACGTGGTAGCTGCATCTAGGAGACGACATAGAGATTTGCAATACACACATGGATCTGAAAGGTTCAGATCCGTTGACTATAACCTCTCTCACAGGCGATATATGATCAAACCCCATGGGTGTCAATTCATTACAATCACATAGTGATGTGAACTAGATTATTGACTCTAGTGCAAGTGGGAGACTGTTGGAAATATGCCCTAGAGGCAATAATAAAATGGTTATTATTGTATTTCCTTGTTCATGATAATTGTCTATTGTTCATGCTATAATTGTATTGACCGGAAACCGCAATACATGTGTGAATACATACACCACAACATGTCCCTAGTGAGACTCTAGTTGACTAGCTCGTTTATCAACAGATGGTCATGGTTTCCTGACCATGGACATTGGATGTCATTGATAATGGGATCACATCATTAGCAGAATGATGTGATGGACAAGACCCAATCCTAAGCCTAGCACAAGATCGTGTAGTTCGTTTGCTAAAGCTTTTCTAATGTCAAGTATTATTTCCTTAGACCATGAGATTGTGCAACTCCTGGATACCGTAGGAATGCTTTGGGTGTGCCAAACGTCACAACGTAACTGGGTGGCTATAAAGGTGCACTACGGGTATCTCCGAAAGTGTCTGTTGGGTTGGCACGAATCGAGACTTTGATTTGTCACTCCGTGTGACGGAGAGGTATCTCAGGGCCCACTCGGTAGGACATCATCATAATGTGCACAATGTGATCAAGGAGTTGATCACGGGATGATGTGTTACAGAAAGAGTAAAGAGACTTGCCGGTAACGAGATTGAACAAGGTATCGGGATACCGACGATCGAATCTTGGGCAAGTACTGTACCGCTAGACAAAGGGAATGGTATACGGGATTGATTGAATCCTTGACATCGGGGTTCATCCGATGAGATCATCGTGGAACATGTGGGAGCCAACATGGGTATCCAGATCCTGTTGTTGGTTATTGACCGGAGAACGTCTCGGTCATGTATGCATGGTTCCCGAACCCGTAGGGTCTACACACTTAAGGTTCAATGACGCTAGCACTACTAGGAAAAGGCATGCTAGTGGCGCACCAGTTTTGCCTACTAATGGCGCACTACTGGTGCGCCACTAGCATCACGCCATTAGAATTAAATTCTAATGGCACACTACTGGTGTGTCATTAGTATCTGGTGTTCTAATGGCGCACCAAGCAGTGCGCATTAGAATTGCCTACAGTGCGCCATTTGAATTCCTCCCAGGGGGCCATATGTACCCATGTGCTTTAGCTTTCTAATGGCGCACCAGTGGATGATGCGCCAGTAGTGTGATTATTACAGTGCGCCATTAGTGTCTTGTGTAGTCCACCATTAGTATTAATATTAGTTTTTTTGTTTTTTTATTCTGATTTTTTCATAGGTTACAAAATCTATTATTTGACAGAATATAGACAACACCACGCAGCAACAACAGATTCATCGAATACAATAGAAGGTAAGTCTCCGAATACAATTCATCATATTAGTCTCCCAATACAAAAGACCGAACGAAGATAGAACATTACAAGTCTCGGAGACCGCAAGTAGCGAGTTTGTCTTCACATTACAAGTCGATATCGATCATCTAAACTACCATCACATAGAAGAGAGCTGCGGTCATCACGATGAGCATCATCGCGATGAAACTGGTCTTCACCCGGTTCCTCCAACGCTCCCTCCTCTCTCCCGTTAGATAGCGGGTGTATCTAGATTCCGCCTCCGCCCTAGTGGTGTACCCTTTGTCACTGTTACCGCTGAAATGGTGAACCTGTCTCTGACACTCCTCCCAGTCGTCGTAGACTCTGGGAACCTTACCCTTGTACACGACATACGACGGCATCTCTATGCACAAGCCAGACAACAGACAATACATAAGCAATATATAAGTATGCAACAAAAGGATCGGAAGAGAAAAGCAAGACATTAATAGCACGATTCATGGTCCTACTAATAAATAGCATCGATTAAATCTAAGTTGAACGACTGTCGAAACCAAAGAGACATACAAGTTCATTAAAGTTTAATTACAACATGAGCTAATCGATGTTTCAGAACTACAAATAGCATCACTACTTTCGACTCGACTCATGGGACCGGAGCGTGAATGAAGCCGCCGTCTTTCATGATGGTCATGAAGTCGCGGGCGTTGTCATCCTGCATTTGAAGTGTTGTGTCTATCTCACTGTTGGATGGTTGCTCTCTGAGGTAGAACTGCCCCGAGGTACGAAGGACATCTTGATGGATGATTTCTGCAAACTCCAACTGGATGCGAAAGAATTCTTGTCGGAGGTCCGTGTCCTGGATTGCCGCCAAGCTTGCGGCCCAATCTTTGACATTATTTGGAAGCAGAAGGTGATTATGTTCCCGTACGATCGCCCTCATGTGATGGAGGGCGTAGTAGGCATCCTTCTGACCGCCACGCCGCTGCTTGACGCAGGGGAACGTCGTATTGTGGGTGAACACGTGCCTGCCGTACCTACGAACTGGCCTCTTAAAGGTGCCTCCAGATGTGGCGTAGCCGGGGAGAGCATCATCAAGAACTTTCTTGATATTTGTGTAGTCTATCTTGGAGTCACGGTCCGGGTCGAAATACGTGGTCGTGGAATATTTCGGGCTTAAGAGGATGAGTGTGCAATGTGTGTCACTGCACAGAACACGGAATGTTAGAAAAAAAAGAACGATCGTAATCTAAGAAATCATATGTTACGGGGCGGTGAGGGGATGACTTACTCGGGAAAGTAAGGCACGAGAAAGTTATCCTTATCTGGGTTTGCCAGAATGACGCCTTCGAGGTGTGAACTTGCGACTTGTCGGTCCCCAGTGCTGCCCAAGATCTTGGCATGCATGTAGAAGGGGTGGACTATCACGATGTCCGGGGTCTTGTCTTGAATGATCTGCATCTCCATACCCAGCGAAAACAGCCGAACAAAGGTGTAGTGCAGCGGATGAAGATTAAACATAGCAAAGATGTCATCAAACCGCAGGACGATCATACCCCCGATGGCGCCATCCACAAAGCCCTTGCCCTTTGGCACCTTGGCCACGAAAACCGGGTATGCCACATCTTTCTTGGAGAGACGCCGCTTCTCCAAAGCTAGAACACTATCATGCAAACTCCGCATAGCACCGGTTGTAGCATTGAGCATATTTGTCGGTAGCATCGCCCTACCCGCCACATGCACCCTCCTCGAGATATCCTGAGGTGAAGGTGGCCCGTCCTGAGCACGGATCGTACTCGGTGCCGGCTGGCTCGCACCGGCGCCCTTCGCAGTCTTTTGTTTCCGTCCCTTCTTCTTGATCTGCTATAATGGGACCGAGTTCTGCTAACAGATCGCCTTCTTGAGCGTGTTGGGGCTGATAATATTTCGCACCTTAGCTATCTGAGGCTCGGTGAAGGCGGGAGCTAGAGGCGTCTCCTGAGAACTGAACGCCAGACGACGCCTGTTTGCAATTGGATATCTCCGCCGTACCAGCTAGACCGCGATTGTCTTGGTTGGGTTCTTGAGAAGAAGGCCCGCCGAACTCGTCACCGTACCCATGTTCGGCATAGTACTTATCGACGTTGGTAAATGTACCGTCGTCGTTGTCGTCGTCGTCCGGATCTTGTGCCATATGCATGTCCGGATCCTGTGCCATAGGGATGTCTGGCATGTCCGGTAGCGTTGTGGCGTTCTTGCCATGGCGCGGCGCCGGCAAGACTGGCGTTCTTGTCTGTGGGGTGGTGTCCCCTGCCCCCAAACGAATCTGGCTCTTCGGCCAAAGCAGGGGCCAGCTTAGGCAGGCGCTGAGGGTCATCAGATCTTCTTCGTTGGCCCCGGCTGTTTAAATCGGAGGTAACAACTTGTCGCAGCCTGGTAGCACCTGAACCAGTTGAACCCTATACATGGTGGGTGGCATCGGTTTACCGTGGAACACGGGGTTCCCCGGTTGAATGATATTGCCCTTGGCGACATCGACCAACTCGTCGTTCACAAAGTGCAGGAGAGTGCACGGAACATCGGTGGCGCCCTGCGAAAACATGTAGGGCGCCAGGGATGCCCAGTCAAAGGCAAAAGGAGATGAAGTCCTCGGCCAAGAGGCTTAATTATTTACCGTGATGATGGCGTCAAGCTCGGCTAATGTCGAGGCACGGCCAACGGTGAGCGTGCAACTGACGGAGGGGCCGCTTGCTGGCGAGGTGCCGACCGGCGTACACCAGGGTGCATTAATCTCCAATGCCTGTGCCGGCACCGGAGACACCAATACCGCCACCGCCGATGACACCAATGGCGCCACCGGAGACACCAATGGCGCCGCCTGCGTGTTGTGGGAGTTGCTGGCCGTGAAGCTGGGAATCGGGGTGGCCCTTGTTGGCCACCCGCAATCCACATCGTCAGCCCATGAATCAAGGTAGGCATAATGCCGGTGTGCGTCGTCCCCAGTTGTACTTGCACTTGCTCTTGGATAATCTCCGGAATCCGCAACACTTGTGCCTTGAGTTCTTCAACCTCGCGCAACTGGCTTTCCGAGCTGGTCTTTTTCTCCTTTCGCCCACCAGCGGTATAGTATGCGACCATTTTGTGGACAAGCCTTTGCCGGCCACACGACCTTGTGACGTTGGCTTACTAAGCTTATCCTTGTTTTTCATTACGTTCAACGCCCTATTTAGAGTGTTGTCCCAAGCAGGGGTGCTCTGAGACGACCCCGCGCTACTGCTTTCAGTCTCCTTCGCCAGAACAAGCTCAAGCGCCCTGGTCTTCGGATCCGTGGTAAGCTCCTTTATTATTGGGTCCTCCTTGTACCAGGCCCTGACAAAGTTCCTTCTCTGCTTGTCACCGCTGTATTTCTCGAAGCGGGGCGGTAGACCTTGCTCGGCACGGTACGCGTCCTCCTTGTCCCATATAGGCTCCGCCACTCTGTAACCGCCGGGACCGAGTTTGTGTTCCCCTAAGTTCAACTCCCGCATTTCTTTCCCCCGCTGACTTGATTCGGAGGTTGCACTGCTCTTGCACTTGATCTTCAACTCCTTGTAGTCATCTTCGCTGATTGAAGGATTTTTCACCTTGATCTTCTCATAACTATCACCTTTATCAATCATTCTCTTCACCGCGCTTCTCCAAATAGACAGGGCCGTGCTCATCCTCGTGAGGGCGTCACTGTTCACTTTATTCCCTGAGAGGCGTGTTTTTTCAAATTCGGCGGGGAACTTGTATCATTCGTGCAGCTTCATGAACAGGAGGTTGTGCAAATTCCCTCAGTCCTTATGCCTAAGGTTCTCGGTGTTGATCGAGACGGTGCTCCGGAGAATGCACCGAGCTGAACCGAGTACCCCTTGACTATATGTTTGGGATCCGTTGGATGCCCGTCGGAGTCCACTTGAGTAAATTCCTCCTTGAGGGTGCGGAGCGCATTCAGGCGCCGGTCCTTCCTTTGCTTCTCCGGTTGGCTGCCATCTGTGCATGCGCCGCCATCATCAGTGGTGGCATCCTCGGCGGCACGATTAGTGGTGTCATCCCCGACGCCACTAGGGGTTGTGTAGTCAGGATCGGTGTCTTCCGTGGCGTCCTCATAGCGGTGAGGTTGTTCATCCATCTCCTGGGACAGCTCCCAGAATTGCTTGCCACCCGAACCACCGACCTCATCGTTGTTGGACATGTTTCGCTCTAAATAGGAAAAAAGTTTGGTCAAAAAGTTGGTTATTGTCAAGGAACAAGATCATGGTCTCATCATTTAGGGTTTGTCGACACCGAGGCATCCTAAAAGCTAAGCTTTTATCATTTAGGGTTTGTCGACGCTGAGGCACCCTAAAAGCCTAAGCGTATATCATTTAGGTTCTCATCGACACCGAGGCACCCTATAGAAGCCAAGGTTTCATCATTTAGGGTTTGTTGACACCGAGGCACCCTAAATGCTAAGTTAAGTTGGGCCTAATCACTTGGCACTAATCACTTGGCTCTATTGCCACCTATGTTGGGTTTATCATCTAGGATTTATCGATGCTAAGGAGAATTCTAAGTTGGGCCTAATAACTTGGCTCTATTGCCATCTATGGTTTAATGCAGCAAGAATGGTGGGGTTGTTGATCCTACTTAACTAAGTACTAAGATACCCCGGCCCATGCATTAGTCGCAAGTACCCCATATGTCCTATTTTTAGCAAAGTCATGCTAAAATTCACGGAAAATTTCAGCATGACCTTTGCTGAAAATAGGACATATGTAGTACCCGAATTTGCCGGAACGGAAGTTAATCGACGTTCCGGCAAACTCAAGGGCCTCTCGGGGTACCTGCAAAATCATTACCCCACCCCCGCCCAGCTGCAACACCACAACACCCCACAATATCATCATGACATGATGGTCCGAGACAAAACCCGCCAATATCATCAAAATACTCTAGTTATGAAGTAAAAATCCTGAAGTTTTCCAGGAGTAGAACATGAAGTGTAGTCAGTGGCTTCACCTATGTGCATAAAAATCATAAAAATTCAAAATCATTTGAAACTTGATCACTCGGACCACACCACATGCCACAGCATACATAGTACATAGAGTTGACATCTCAGCATCGACCACACCACATGCCACAGCATACATAGTACATAGATGATCCAACAGACTACATAGCATGATAGTTTAAGCGTGAACCGCATCATACAAAATAGAAGAACTTCACTACACAACTGAAACTCAATTAAGCTAGTTAAATGGGGTTCATCTTCTCACTAGCAGTACTACTAACTAGCAATACTTAAACAAGTTAAGCTGCTCACTACAGTACTGGCTACTCACTTAAGCTAGAAGCTACAAGTTAAACACATTTGTAGCACTGAGAAATAATGCTGAGATGTAGCAAACAAGTTAAGCTAGAAGCTATAGTACTGGCAACTAGCAGCAATGAGTATAATGTCAATCATGTAGCAATCATGTTCTTCCCTTCATATATTCATGATATAAATGGATTGTTCTACCTAGTAGGTTGTTCAGTTGCTTTTTCATTAGGACTGGCAACAAGACATAGTCAAATTTCGATAAGATTATCTGTTGGTTCAAGACTGGCAACAAGACTTGTTCTACCAAATCAATTATCTGTTGGTTCAATGGTTGTTTTTCTTTCCCTTTTTATAATTGTAAAAAAGGAACAAGACATGGTCAAATTTCAATTAAGATACATACAGTAAAATCAAAACCAAAATGGACAGTAAACTGATAATGACATTAAACTGTAATTTGTTACACAGATTTTCCTACTAAAAATATAACTGAATGGACAGAAAAAGGGTGAAAAGATAACTGAATGCTAGGCTAAAATGGACAGTAAACTGTAAATTGTTAACAGTTTACTGTGATTATCAGGTGTCATATTCTACTGAGTAGTCATGTCCTAGTCATGCATCCATGCATCCAGTGGCAACATCTTGCATACATGATCAGGGGTACATCCAAATCTATTGAGTAGTTCTTGTGCTCATCCAGTAGCAACATCTTTCATACATGATCAGTAGTCATGTACCAAATTTTTATTTAAACTGAATTTGCAAATCACCAAGAGCTCTACTAGTTTCAAACTAGATTTACACTAAATACACTAGAGTATTTGACCAGTAGTCATGTGAACTCTTTGAATTTGTAAACACTTCCAGACTTGAGCATTGAGAGTTCACAATTGCAAAAAATGTCCCTTGTTCCTGAACTTGTATTGTACTCCATTCATTCAAGCAGAAAGAAACAAACAAGGTCTAAAGAAGAATTAATCGATGATGCTTCACCAACGTTGTTCAGACGGCCTGGAAGTGATCCATGGAAGAACTCGCCTTGATGGACGCGGTCGCAGATGTGGTCGTAGACGGCGGCGGAGCAGAGACGAGGTCGCAGACACGGTCGTGGTGCTCCAGTGGATGCGGCTGCATCAATCGTTTGAATTGACATTTAATCAAACACCTCATAGGCAAGAACAGAAGGTGGAGACAGAGAAGAGAGGGGATCGAGCAGAGAGGGAGAGGGCAAGGAGGGAGGAGCAGAGAGGGAGAGGTGGGAAATGGAGGCGGGGGTGAGTTGGATGGGGTACCTGCGGGCGTAGAAGACGGGGGCGTCTTCGGGGACGAAGACGTCGACGCTGTGGATGTTGCCGCCGCGGGAGGCGATGCAGTCGGAGATCCGGGACGGTGAACTATGCGCGGAGGCCAAGGGAGTCGAGTCAGTCAGGGGGAGGGGGCTTACGGGCGGACGAGGACGGGCGGAGGAGGAGGGGGCTTACGGGCGGAGGAGGACGGGCGGCGGCGCAGTAGGGGTGGCGACGTAGTGGGTCGGGTAGTGGGTCGGAGAGATGTGAGATTGGGAGAGAGAAGGACGAACGCGAGATGGACAACACACACAAGGGGGAAGGTTAGTAATGGCGCACCATCTAGGGGTGTGCCATAAAACCACTAATAGCAATGGCGCACCACCCTCGGTGCACCATTAGTAACTTTTTTTTTCTGATAGCAATGGCGCACCCTCCTCTGGTGCGCCATTAGTAACTTTTTTTCATTATTTTTTGTTGTATCTAATAATTTGTTTTTTATCAAATTTGTTATTTTCATGAGGACTAGAACAGAAGATATCATCAAATATGTTTTTCTTTAAATATCATAAAATTTGTTTTTTTTAATTGAAGATATATATCATCAAATCAGTTATTGGAAAATATCATCAAATTTGTTATTTAAAAATATCATCAATATTTTTTTGGATTTTTAGTTGCGTTCATTTGTGAATTGGTAAAACATTTATGAATATGAAAAAATATCATCAAAATTTGAAAAAATATTCATGAATTCAAAAAGTGCCCATGAAATTTAAAAATATTCATGAGTTCCAAAAATATTAACAAATTCAGACTACGATGCGGGCCGGGGATGGTGCGGGGGGTCAGCGGCGATGGTGGAACGGGCCG
>NC_041386.1:686023053-686028978 GCF_002162155.2 Triticum dicoccoides
GTGGGTCATCGGCGGCGGTGGAGCGAGGGAGGGTGCGGGGGGCGGCGGCGGCGGTGGAGCGGGGGAGGGTGCGGGGGGGATCGAGATCAAGATGGAGGGGGATAGCGATCGAGATGGAGGGGGATCGAGATCGAGTGTCCTCATGAATATTCAATATTTTTTCTATTGAATATGAAAAAATATCATCAAATTTGAAAAAATGTTCATGAATTCAAAAAGTGCCCATGAAATTTAGAAATATTCATGAGTTCCAAAAATATTAACAAATTCAGACTACGATTACAATCAAGAAATGAAGGCTGCAATTAAATACAATCGATCTTAGCTAGCTATCTGTTCACAATCTTCTTGACCTTATTTTTCGTAAATGGAGTTCTTCTCTTGAACGGACGTCCTTTAGGTAGGGTGGTCCTTCTTCTTCTTGTGGTGTATGCTGGTACTTCATCATCGTCGTCATGTTCCATCTTCGGGTCGCCGTACTTGTCGAAGTCTTGCTCATTAGCGAGTCCATCCATTCCGATGATCTTCCTTTTGCCTCTCCTCACGACAACACGACTGGGCTTTGACGGGTCGGTAGTGAAGAAGCACTGGTCCACTTGGGAAGCCAGTACCCATGGCTCATTTTTCGCGGTGACGTTTGCGACCAGGGTCTTGGATTCGGCTTCAGATATAACCATGGTGGTGAAATACCGGTCTTCTTTTATGATGCTCTTGGCCCATCTGACACGAAACATCGGGACCTGCTCTCCAGCATAGCTCAGCTCCCAGATCTCCTCGATCCTTCCGTAGTATCTGTCCTTGTCGTTACCGGTGTAGGATTCTATCGTTACCCCAGAGTTCTGGTAACCATCGCTCTTCATGTCCTTGTCCTCGGTGTAGAATGTGTAGCCATTGATATCGTACGCCTCATAGGTCATCAGGTTGTGCTCGGTGCCTTGTGACAAGGTGAATATGAGTTGTTCTTCCGCGGAAGAATCCTCATGTAGAGGGTACGACAGAAGCTTCTGCTTGAACCAACGCATGAAACATGAGTTGTGCTCTTTGATTATATCTCCGTCCGTCCTCTGTTGGCCTCGGTCATTGTACATCTTCTCAATAAAGGTTTTGTGCTCTACCACCCAAGGATCGACCACGTCTATGTGTTGTAGCGCGACTAGGTTTGCTCTTTCAAAGTCGGCGAGTCGACCCTCGAAGTCGACATGCATTTCGCGGCGACCCTCACGGTGACCCCATCCAGCGAGCCTGCCGAGGTGCCTGTTGACGGGCAGACCAACGAGTTCCTCGATGCCTAGATAATTCGTGCAGTAGGAGATGCACTCTTCGGTCAGAAAGCCCCTGGCTATGCTTCCTTCTGGATGTGACATGTTGCGAACGTATCCTTCGATGACACCATTCATCCTTTCGAACGGCATCATGCTGTGCAGGAATGTCGGCCCGAGTTGGATGATATCCTCCACGATATGGACCAGCAGATGCACCATAACGTCGAAGAATGCGGGCGGGAAGTACATCTCAAGCTCGCATAGTATCACCGCGATCTCTTCCTGTAGCCATCTGAGTTGCCTCACGCCAACCGACTTCCGAGAGATGACATCGAAAATGTTGCATAGGACAAATAGCGTTTCACGGACGTGCGCGTCCATGATCCCACGGATTGCAACTGGAAGTATGTGCGTCATCAGCATGTGACAGTCGTGAGACTTCCTCCCGCTGAACTTCTGCTTCGCTGGGTCTAGGTATCTGCTTATCTTCCCCGCGTAACCGTAAGGAAGTTTTACTCCTATGAGGCAGGTGAAAAACTGATCAATCTCCTCCTGACTTAGAGTGAAGCACGCGGGAGGGTAGTCATTTCCGGTCTTCTTGGCCTTTTTGCCTTTGCGACGACTTTCCGTCTCCTGCTTCGCCTCATCATCATCATGATCATTAGCGTGAAGCTCCTCCCTGATGCCCATTGATTTCAAGTCTGCCCTTTCTTTCGGCCCATCTTTGGTCCTCTCTGGCATGTTGAGCAGGGTACCAAGCAGACTCTCGCACACATTCTTCGTGATATGCATGACATCAAGGCTGTGAGGCACATAGTCGATCTTCCAATACGGCAAGTCCCAGAAAACAGACTTCATTTTCCATACCTTCAGCAGCGGCACTGGCGCCTTTCGCTTCTTTCCCGGCAGTGGGCAATCTTTCCAATTTTTCAACAGCTGGTCTATTTCCTCGCCGCTCCTCGTACGCGGGCGTCTTCGGGGTTCGGTTTCACCATCGAACAGACCCTTGCGTTTCCTCCACGGGTCATCGTCGCGAAGCCACCTTCGATGTCCCATGAACACAGTTTTCAAAGACCCAGGATCTCTATCTAGCTGGCGATACGTTGTGTCATCCATGCACCTGACGCATCCAGAAAATCCGTAACCGAGATAGTCGTGCACCATCGTGAGCAGTGCGGCTCTCATAGGGAAATATTCTTTCTGTGCCGCGTCCCACGTGTTCGCTGGCGTTTTCCCCAGCGTGTCTAGCTCCTCTTTTAGCAGCCCTATATAGAGATTGATGTCGTTCCCTGGTTGTGTCGGCCCTTCAATTAGCATACTCATGTGAATGTACTTCCTCTTCATGCACAACCAGGGGGGAAGGTTATACATCCACACAAACGCAGGCCAGGTGCTATGTGTGCTTCTCTGGCTGCCAAACTGATTGACTCCATCGGTGCTCGCGCCCAGCACGATGTTCCTTGGATCCTTCCCAAATTCTGGGTGTTCGAAGTTCAACGCTTGCCACTGGCTCCCATCCCAAGGGTGACTCAGCATCTTGTCTTTTTTATTTATCTCCGGATCATTTGCGTCATCTTCTCGCTTCTTCTCCTCCCTATCGGCGTGCCAACATAGGAGCTTTGCTACCTTAGGGTCCGTGAAATACCGCTGCAGAAGAGGAGTGATCGGAAAGTACCACACCACTTTTCGAGGAGCTTTCTTCCTCTTCGTGTATCGAGTGACGCCGCACACCGGACATATGGTAGACTCCGCGTGCTCGTCTCGATAAATGATGCAATTGTTCATGCACACATGGTATTTCACGTGCAGTAAATCCAGAGGACACACGATTTTCTTCGCCTCCTTGAAACTGGTCGGGCACTTGTTCCCCTTGGGAGGACGTTCGCGCCAGAATGACATGTTCTCATCGAAGCACGCGTCGGTCATTTTGGGTTTTACCTTCATCTCCAGAGCCATGTGCGTTACTTTCAGGCGGGTATCCTCGGGCCTGCATCCTTCATACAATGGAGTAACCGCGTCTATCTCTAGTTGATCCAGCTTGGCTTTCTCTCGGGCGACAGCTCTTGCGTTATCCGTCTGCTTGAGAAGCAGCTCTTGAACATGAGGGTCCTGCACCCAGCCCATCGATGGTCCATCGTCGTCTGCTCCGCCGGCATCTTCATCTTCATGATCATGCCCTCCGTCTGCTCCAGCATCTTCCTCATCATCATGTCCTGCATCTTCTACATGATGACCGTGTACAGCATCACCGTCGTGATCATGTCCTGGAGATTCTTCGTCTTCTCGCCCGCCCGAGTCTTGCTCATTTCTTGCCGCCCGACCCCCATGGACGACTTCATAGTCATCTTCATGACCTTTCCACCGATAGCCATCCATGAAACCACTCAAGAGCAGGTGGTTCCGCACCTGCCCGGAATCCGGGTCCGCAATAAGGCTCTTCAGCTTGCATCTTCGACACGGACATCTTATCTCCATCTCGTTCTTTTGAAGCATCCCGGCCTTCGCGGAGCTCAAAAACCTATTCACGATGCCTTCGGTCATCGTGCGGACCATGGTCGCCTGCGGGGTAGAGCAAAATGATATTTTAGAACCAAGAAAAAATTTGGCATGACTTTCCCTAAAAATAGGACCAAAAAGAATGCATAGTGCCAAAATTCTCGCCGAAACGGAAATGAATCAACATTCCGGCAAAATATTGGCAACTATGGCATTTCAAATACCGGTACCTACAAACACAAACATATATGCAACACCACAAACATATGCAGCACCACGAACATACATAGATCTAGCTATAGGCCACAAAAGGTGCATGTGCACGTTGTTGGAGAGGGAGAACAACATAAAGATACCTTCCCCCTTACTTACCTATCAAATAAAGGTAATTTAACCACTTAATTTGGATGAATCTATGGTGCAAATGAGGTGAGGAGGAGGAGGCAGCCGATACAAGCTTGGAGGAGGAGGTCGAGAGAATGAAGTGGGGAAGTGAGTGGGTAGGTGGGCTAGTCCAAAATATCTTGTTGGTCCCAGGTTACTAATGGCGCACCACCTGCAAATGCGCCATTAGTAACCCTGGTTACTAATGGCGCACCTCCTGCTGGTGCGCCATTAGAAGTTTTGCAAAAAAAAAATAAAAAAATTATATATTCTAATGGCACACGGCGGCACAGTGCGCCATTACTAGTTTAAACTAGTAATGGCGCACCCTGCCATGATGCGCCATTAGAATCTTTGGAAAAATAAGAATTTTTTTTTACTAGTGGCGCACCATGTGCATGCTGCGCCATTAGTGTCTTCCACACTAATGGCGCACGTGCACATGGTGCGCCACTGCTATACAGTAGTGGTGCACCACATGACAGGTGCACCATTAGTGGCCATTCCATCTATAGCCCTTTTTGTAGTAGTGTAGGGTTATAGGGAATAGATATACGTGGTTACCGGATGTTGTTTGGAGTCCCGGATGAGATCCCGGACGTCACATGGAGTTCCAGAATGGTCCGGAGGTAAAGATTTATATATGGGAAGTCCTATTTTGGTCACCGGAAAAGTTTCGGGTGCTATCGATAACGTATCGGGACCACCGGGAGGGTCCTGGGGGTCCACCAGGTGGGGCCACCGGCCCCAGAGGGCTGCATGGGCCAAGTGTGGGAGGGGACCTGCCCCATGTGGGCTGGTGCGCCCCCCCACCAGGTCCCAAGGCGCCTAGGGTTTGGGGAGGGGGCGCCTCCACCTTGCTTGGGGGGCAAGATTCCCCCTCTCCCCCCCTTGTCCGCACCCTAGATAGGTTTTGGGGCTGCCGCCACCCCTAGGGAGGGAATCCTAGATGGGGGCGCAGCCCCTCCCCTTCCCCTATATATACTTGAGGTATTGGGGGCTGCAAACGCACGAGCTAATCCTCTCCCTGGCACAGCCCTACCTCTCTCCCTCTTCATCTCTCGTGGTGCCTGGTGAAGCCCTGCTGGAATGCCACGCTCCTCCATCACCACCACGCCGTTGTGCTGCTGCTGGACGGAGTCTTCCCCAACCTCTCCCTCTCTCCTTGCTGGATCAAGGTGTGGGAGACGTCACCGGCCTGCACGTGTGTTGAACCCGGAGGTGTCGTCCGTTCGGCACTAGGATCTTCGGTGATTTGGATCATGACGAGTACGACTCCATCAACCCCGTTCTCTTGAACGCTTCCGCTTAGCGATCTACAAGGGTATGTAGATGCACTCTCCTCTCTCCCGTTGCTAGTCTCTCCATAGATAGATCTTGGTGACTCATAGGAGAATTTTGAAAGTCTGCTACGTTCCCCAACAGAACGCACGTTGCGTCATGTTCGGGCAGTGCTTTAGGGGTTTTCGGTGCGGAAAATCATAGAAAATCCCTACAGGGTCAGAACGCGACAAATTTTGGCGTGCGTGCCCTGCATGGTCACTGTGGCCTGTGGAAAAAATGGGCGACTTTGGCGGATGCGACGGAGAGACGTAGGACCGAGGCTCCCCTCCACCCATACCGAAACAACCAGGTTGCACAGCAAGTGCCAGTTCGGTTTGCCGGAATGCACCCTACTTTTGGCAGCGCGTCCCGGGACCCGCCCGGGGACCGCACGCCTGAGATGAATGAAATCGGACGACGAACGCATGTTGCGTCACGTCCGGGAAGTGCTTTAGGGGTT
>NC_041386.1:686029341-686031012 GCF_002162155.2 Triticum dicoccoides
TACTAGGTCGTCGACGCGCAGGCTCGTCGGGAGTTGCGGACCGGCGGCTCGTCGTCGGGCCCGGGCGGCTCGTCGTCTACCGCGCGCGGCTTGTCTTCCGCCCCGCGTCGGCCCCGCCGCCCCCCTCCGGCGGCCGCACCGTCTCCGAGCTCGTCCCGCCGTCCGGTTCCTGCCATCGCCCGGCCCGCCTCCCCTCCCGTCATTGAGATCTCGCCGAAGCAGTTAGCACTGCGCGAGGACGGTGACCCCGACGACTGCCCCGACTATCTCATCGCACTGCGAGCGTTGCAGGCAGAAGCGGCGGCCGCGGCGGTGGCTGCGGAGGCGAGAGAGGCCGCCGAGCTGCAGGCCGCACTCGACGTGGCGGCGGCTATGGCGGCGGCATCAGAGGCCGCCGAGCTGCAGGCCGCACTGGATGCGGCGGCGGCCATCGAAGCGGTGCAGCCGCAGGTGGCTCAGGAGGAGGCTGACGACGGC
Source organism: Triticum dicoccoides (assembly GCF_002162155.2). Classification (NCBI taxonomy): domain Eukaryota; kingdom Viridiplantae; phylum Streptophyta; class Magnoliopsida; order Poales; family Poaceae; genus Triticum; species Triticum dicoccoides. The sequence goes on from NC_041386.1 coordinate 686,029,819, forward strand.
TACTGGGAGGACGGCGGCAAGAGCAGCGACGACGGCGATGGTGACGACGACGGTGACGTCGGTGCGGGGGAGATCGTGGACCTCGCCGACTCCGACGACGACGAGTAGATTCGGATTAAGTTGTTATGTTTAATTACATTTAATTAAGTCGTGTTTAATTAGGTTTTTTATCTTCTAATGTAAAATGAACCGTCGTTATGTTGAATGAACTATCATTTATCGTTATGTTGGAACGAAAATTAGTATCAAATATTATGGACAAAAAGTGAATCATTTTATAAAAGAAAAGTGACCCGAAAGAAATTAAATTAAATAGTTTACCGGTATAATTGAAAGAATAGTAAAATTATATAAAAAAAGATGAAGAGAGGAAAAAAGGAAAAAGAATAAACGAAATTAGAAGAAGGAATTTGTAAAAACAGTGTTTTAGGACTGTCGAAGCCAAAAACCGTAGAAAATGCAAACAGACAAAAAATGCACATAAAATTCGTACGCATGATTCTCATGTAGATATAATGCGATAAATTTTTTTGGGCATGTTTGTAAGTTACAGAAAGAAAGGTGTTCGGTACACACCTATTTGCACCGAAACCACCGGGTTGCATAGCAAGTGCCAGTGCGGTTTGCCGGAATGTACCCAATTTTTAGCAGCGCGTGTGGGAACCCGCCCGGGGACCACACGCCAGAGATGAACGAAATCCGACTACGAACGCATGTTGTGTCACGTCCGGGCAGTGTTTTAGGGGTTTTCGGTGTGGAAAATCATAGAAAATCCATACAGCGTCGGAACGCGACAAATTTTGGCTGCATGCCCTGCATTGTCACTGTGGCCCGTTGAAAAAAAATGAACGACTTTGGCGGATGCGACGGAGAGACGTTGGACCGAGGGTCCCCTCCACCCATACCGAAACCACCGGGTTGCACAGCAAGTGCCAGTGCGGTCTGCCGGCATGCACCCAATTTTTGGTAGCGCGTGCGGGGTCCTGCCCGGGGACCGCATGCCAGAGATGAACGAAATCGGACTATGAACGCACGTTGCGTCATGTCCGGGCAGTGCTTAAGGGGTTTTCGGTGCGGAAAATCATAGAAAATCCGTACAGGGTCAGAACGCGACAAATTTTGGCGTGCGTGCCCTGCATGGTCACTGTGGCCCGTGGAAAAAAATGATCGACTTTGGCGGATGCAACGGAGAGA
>NC_041386.1:686032061-686052140 GCF_002162155.2 Triticum dicoccoides
GTAGGACTAAGGGTCCCCTCCACCCATACCGAAACCACCGGGTTGCAAAGCAAGTGCCAGTGCGGTTTGCCGGAATGCACCCAACTTTTGGCAGCGCGTCCGAGGACCCGCCCGGCGACTGCATGCCAGAGATGAACGAAATCGGAATACGAACGCACATTGCGTCACATCCGGGCAGTGCTTTAGGGGTTTTCGGTGCCGAAAATCATAGAAAATCCATACAGCGTCGGAACGCGACAAATTTTGGCGTGCGTGTCCTGCATGGTCACTGTGGCCCATGGAAAAATAATTAGCGACTTATGCGGATGACGGAGTAAAAAATGCTACAAACATGTTTGTTTTTCGTGCAAAGTTTTAAAAAACACACTAAATGATAAAATGCAACAACTAAAAAAATACATATTTAATATTGCAATGTGACTTTACCTAACTGCCCGTTCAGTACAACCCGGCCAGTTGTACTGTCGTGCAGTTATGTAGAGCCATATCACAATATTAATTATGACCATGTATGGGTTAACTAACACGGCTATATAAGCTGGTCGGGGCGTCGTTCGGCGGCCGAGGTGGGACTAAACTAGCCAACTAGTCGTCGCCCACACTGATATAGTAGACGAGCCGTCGCCCACTTAATAATTGTCGTGGGCCCGACGCAGCAAAATATCTGCATGAGCCATCGCTATCTGAGGGAATATTCCCGACAAACGCGCACGTCGCCCAATCATGTCGCGCACGCACTTTTTGCGTCGTACGTGCCGACGACGCGCCCGATCTGATCCCCGTCGCCCGCCGCCGCCCACACTGTCGTTCCCTGCCTGACAGCGTCGCGCCGCCATCAACGCCCATTGTCACCCCGCACTAGTCGACGTCACCACCCACCGTCAGCGCCGGTCGTCAACGCCCGTCATCACCCCGCACCAGTTGACGTCACCACCCGCCGTCAGCGCCGGTTGTGAACGCCCGCTGTCAGACGCCGTCGTCAGCCTCTGTGATCGCCGTCGCCCGCTCTAGTCGCCGTGGGGCAGGTATTTCTCTTAATATTTTCAATAGTATAGAACACATTAGCTGCATTCAACGTCACATAGATATTATTATATGCAGTATCGACATCGATGGTGTGATTGCATGTTCCGTAGAAAAGTGGCTAGTATTGTTAATAAGTGAACACCAAGTCAGCCATTTATGTTTTACAAAACGGAGATGGAGGGCATGTTACGAATACCTTCGGTCAAGATTCGTGATAATTTGCTTGCGCTTGTGATTCAAGGTTATAATCCTAGTAGTAAACAATTCATGGTGCAAGAGGCAGCCGGAAAAAAGGGTTGATTTCACTGAGGCCTGATGATGTGTTCGCTATATTTGGTTTGAACAATGAAGGAGTTGATGTTTCTAGTTTTTTGAGTATGGACAAAGGCAAAGCACTAAAAAAAATTCCAGCTAGTTTTGTTAACAAGAAGAATGGTAAAATATTGATTGATGATCTTATTAACAAGATTGTGAGAAATAAAAATGCGGACGATGAATTTGTTCATATGGCGTTTCTCGTCCTGTTAGGACTATAATTGCACCAGTGTCTGATGAGTACATTTCGAAGAATTATTATGCACTAGTGCAAGATGTCAGGCAGATAAAAAAGTTCAACTGGAACGCGTTCACTTTGCGGTTTCGTCTGTCGGAGATTGGTATGGTCTTGCAACCCGGTCGTGTTAGGGAATGGCCACGTGGCAACCTAGCACTTCTGCAGGTATGATTTATTTTGTAAATTGAATAGTTGTATTATGTAATAATACTGTAACACATGCTAAATGGTTGTTTGTTTGTTTGTTTTGCAGTATCTATATTGGGAGAAGGTGCACCCAAGCATCGGTCCATAGTATGATCCTTTAGCGCTGTTGAGCCCCTAGATGAGGAATTGGACAGAAGCGGTAGCGGAGAAAAGAGACAAGTACAACTTTCAATATGGTCGTGGTGTTGGAATAATAATACGTTAAATATATATTTTTCCACTTAAAGTCTGCAATTAATTATTAATTAAATATGATTGTATGATTCTTTATGTTGTAGATCGATGACACCATTACTGAAGAGTACCGCTTAAACAAAATTAGAATGGAACAGGCTGAAAAGAACAAGAAATCCAGTACAAGAAAGTCTAACATTACTGGAAGGAGAACAGGCATGAGTACATCTGAGGCTTCAGCTACCCAGAACCCTATTATGGATCGGATTTTGACTGAGCTGAAGCACATTCGTAAGGATATGCTTCGTATGCCGGAGCTATGCGCACAGGTACAAGTTTTCTGATTTTGCCGTTCACTATGTTTTTTGATGTGTCACATAACTAATTACAACTAATTTTTAATCACAAAGGGTCATAGAGAAATTGAACAAAAGCGTTGTATTCTACAAAGCCGGTGATATTGAAAAAGAAGAATAGAATGAGTATGGTGAAAATTGTGAAAGTAGAAACTATGGTGGGAAACCTCGTAAAGAATTTGTATATAATCCTAACATGGACAATTTCAAAACACCAGGAAAAAAGAATGTGCAAGAGGATGATGAATATGATATTAATGATTCTGAAGAGAAGACACCTTATTGTTGCACACCTGAATATTGGGATAGTTTCAAGGGTGATAAAGAAGATCCTATTGAAGTTCCTGAGGTATCTGATGAGAAATCCGTTACATCTTTAGGAACAGATGAAATCGCATCACGTGGATCTGTAGATTGTATTGGAGAAGATGATGTACAGGAGGATGGTGTTGGGAAACGGAAGCGGAGGGTATCAAACCTTATAAAGTCTCCTTATATTCCAGTTATACCTACAAAGCGTGCAAAACGTTCAGCAAAAGCTAGTGAGTTTTATCATATTGTTTTCGAGCTGAACTTTCTACTTATCATTGACTTATTGACATATTACCGTCATGTATTGCAGAACTATATGAGAAAGAAGTCTTTCAAGATGAATACGATGTGATTAAAGCTAGTGTTAAGTTTGTTCGTGCTTATGAGCGGTCAGCATAAGATAGAAAGAAGGAAATATTCAATGATGGCATGCACGAAGGTCTCACTTAAGAGAGGGCTTGTAAGATTCTTGACCATCAATGGCTAACCGGTGATGTAAGTTATTGTTGTGTTTTATATTAGCTTTCAATGCAAATTGGAATTGTTATACATCATATAAATTATTTTCAGGTTATCAATGTTTATTCGTCGTATCTGTTGGGAGTTATTGGTGACGATCGTCATATAATGCCGACCTGGCTGGTCAATTGGTTACTTGAATTTAGACCGGACACCGAGCCAGGGAAAAATGACAACGAAGTTGTGGCGAAGAAGAATGGACCCGTGAATAGATGCACCGATGAGTATTTGAAAAAAGATAAGGTAAGTTCAACTGCCTTAATGTATGCATATATGGGATATAAATAGTAAGAGAGTATGTGTTGATTGCATCATATTTTCGTTGTGATGCAGATTTATATTCCTCTTAATAAGGGAAATACCCACTGGGTTTCGGTTGTCATGCATCGCCCGAAGGAAGAGTTTCAGGTTCTTGATTCTTTGATGGGACCCGAACTTGACAGTGAAATTATAGAAAAAGTTGAGGAGCTGGTACGGCATAAATTTACATGAGCATATTGAAACTATCATTTAGTAACTGATAAATTTACATAGCACAAATATTCTTTTCGTTCTATCATCTATATGAACAGAGAAAACAACTTGGATATGACATACGTGATGCGAATGCGAGCGGTGCTGTGAATTATCCGGATGTGTCTACCTGGCCTATCAAAGCACGAATGGTAAGACATAGGTCAGGTAGACACATCCGGATGTGAATTATCCGAATGTAAGATGCCACAACACGAAGACGGGTGAGTAAATACTTTCATATTGTTTTAATATCTTACCTGAAATGCGAACTTACGAAACATTGTTTGTACGGACCAGCAATTCATGTGGAATATTTGTTCTTCGATGCTTTCAATATTGGAACGGTGAAAAATGGAGAAGCCATTTTTCTCAGGTGTAGTTTTATTTCAAATGCTTATTTTCAATTACATTTATTATGTAAAACTATTTGAATTGTACTAATATGAAGTTCTAACAGGGGTCAATTGATAAATCGAGGGACTTAATGATTGCGCAGCTTATTTTTTCGGAGAGAAATACGCTCAATGATGTGAAGGACAAAGTTACCCGGCTTACAAAGAAGAAAAGAATGTGGCAAAAATTTTGTACTAGAAAATTTTGTAGGCTCAAATAATGTTTACATTTATTTCGACTTTGATATCTTGTGACGAAGAAAACACTACTATTTTGAATATTTAAGTCTAGAATGACATTTGGATTATTATGTTGTCTTCATGCCGTTGTCTTTAAATTTGAAATCTTCATATTCATAGTTCTGCCATCGTCAAATTGTTTGGATATAACAATCCATGTTTTCCTATACTGCTGAATGTTAATAAAAATGCACATGTATTTATTATGCTCTGTAGTGCCTCTCGCCGTCGCTTGTAACACCGACGTTCTTATTTTATATTTTTAAAGCACTGTCGCCGTGGCTTATTACACTGACGTTCTTGGTTTTCCTTTGTAAAAAAAATTTCCCGACAAGTGCGCCGGCCAGTCTGACGTCAGAAAGGACCGACGACACTGTCCAACAGGGCAGCGTCGAACAACGGGTAGCATAGCAGTTTAATCAAAGGCGTTCAACTGCAAGTGCGCCGCCGGGTATATAAGTCGGTCGTCGTGCGCTCTGTCGGACGAGGTGGGACTAAAACTTTGCTATCGCAGCCGCCGTGCCTGCAGCGACACACGTGACCGCATGGGCCGGCCCAATAACACTGTTTACGCCCGCGGCGCGAAGACGGTCCAAGTAGCACATGGCGCGACGACGGCCCAAGTTCCACGCGGGGAGACGGGAAATGTTTAGTCCCACCTCGCCCGACGGAGGGCGCGACGACCGGCTTATATACCCGACGACACATAAGCTGTCGAACTACTCTGATTACCTCGTACTGCTGCCGCCGTCCGACGCTGCCCTGTGAGACAGTGCCGTCGGCGCACTTGTCGGGCTTTTTTTAAAAAATAAATAAATTAAAACGACGGGGTTCTAAGCGACGGCGACCGTACAGTGCAGAAAATTAACAGTAAACAGCGACGACAATGGTGTGCAAAAATGAGCACGTCAAAATAAACGACGGCAATTGTACAATGTAGAAAATTAACATTAAACAGCGACGGCACTACTGTGCAAAATGAGCACATCAAAATAAACAAAGTAAAACTCCTTCTTGCATTACATAGTCTGTCATCAAAACAACTACTTATGTCAGTATCGTAGCAAATAGTCTGACATCAACAAAGTTAAATAAGTTCATATAACATATTTTAACAATTATTAAAGATCACATATATAGAACATTAAAAAATTGTCTCCAATGAAAGGGTGAAGCAATCTTCCATAGCAATTCATAATAAAACTGTCTTCAATCAAAGGGTGAAGCAATCTTCCATACTCCACAATTCAAGCAAAGTTCCTACATAACAGTAAGATATGTGTTAATTCACAATAAACAAATAAATTTGATTTGAACAATAAGATTTACAATAACGTAAGAGAATCATACTTAGGATTTTGAGGGCACGTGGACTTATAATGACCCGTAAGACCACACTGTCCACATTGACCTTTGCTTTTCTCATCAAAAGCTTTAGGTCACCCAATTTTAGTGACATCAGGACCATCCTTACCGCGGCCTTTAACATTCTGTTTTGGTGCGCCTTTGGTGTTAACTTTTGCGGGATCACGAAGAAGACCATGATCTTGATTAGGCTCAAATGCATCGTCGTTCACAAATTGTACGTCTGCACCAGGCTCATCCTCCTCAGTGTAATCATTATCTATTATGTCCCAGAGCCGCCTTCAACTTGTCGAATAAAAATGGTTTATGGCATGCTTTATGAGTTGCTTCAGCAGATAAGATAGTCAACTCGTTGTACCTAGGTCTGTCCCCTGCACCTGCCCATCCCCACGCAAACAGATCGCTAGTGCGCTTCACGGGAAGTCCACCCCTTGCAACTTGGCTCAACCTCCGCAGCACTAAACACTTAGGTATCTCACGTAAGCGTAGCTAAATTAGAACATGAAGAATATGTTTGCAAGGAAGTCCTTTGCGATACATGCTTCTGCAACTGCACTTCATAGTTTCTTCTTCGGAGTTACCTGGGGTGTACTCCATGGTGAATCTGATATCCCTATTTTCCTTCCATGTCAGTATGAATCTGTGAGTGTCTGCTCCTCTCAGTCTCTCAAGGACCTCAAGCTCCCGTGCCTTCTTCATATCTTCCTGCAAGATATAAAAGTTTGCCACGGTGAACTCACGGGCAACTGATTTCTCAATATCTTTACACTCGTCCAATACTGGTACTGGAACTGTCTATGAGTTTGTGTAATGATCATGCGCCTCGTTCTCACGAAGATGAACTATGCAGTTCTCATAGTGCATAATCATATCAACAATAGTCATACCGGATTCTAGATGCAAGTGAAGGCATGAATTCAGAATCTCAGTTCGCTGGTTACTTCGCATACCTAAGAAAAACCCACCTGACAGATATGATGCAGCCCAAAGCCTTTTTTCTTGTACATCCTACGTAACCATGTCTTTGTTTTTTCCGACTGCCATTTGGCGGTAAATGCTGCCCATCTCTCCTCAAATACATTTTTTGAAGTGGCATAATAAAGTAGAGACCTGAACTCCTTTAGAGACTTATGATGAAGGTGTTTCTGCATGTTCTTCTCAATATGCCACGAGCAAAGAAGATGCCAAACATCCGAAAGTACCTTTCTTATGGCCTTAATCATAGCTGCATCTCCATCAGTAATTACTGACCTGGGCCTCTTCTGACAGTGAGCCCACAAAAACGTCTGAAGCAGCCAGACATATGTATCTTCCGTCTCGTCAGACACAAGAGCACAACCGAATACCGCGGTGCAACGGTGGTTGTTCAGACCGACAAAAAGTATAAATGGCATGTCACACCTATTCATCCTGTATGTGGTGTCGAAGACTGTCACACCACCGTAGTCAACATAGTCTCGACGTGATTGAGAATCACACCAGAATATGTTTTTCAGCCTTCCTTCATCATCGACGGTGTGCTCAAAGAAGAAATCTAGATCTCTCTCTTTTCTGGTCATCATGATCCCAATGGCAGTGTCTGCATAACCTTGTGTAAGGAACTTCATTTTTTGTCTATAACACATGTTATAAAGCTTCTTCCTCCCAAAACCCGCCTTTGCATATGACCCGTACCTACTGACGAGTTGATCATAAATCATATGTTTCGTGATTCCAGCACCTGCCATGGTTAAGATCTCAGCTTTTTGATATTCTTTTATCTGATTATGAGACCGAAGAAACGTGACTTCATCCGGTCTAGCTAGAACGTGACTGTGATCATCATTGAAACTGCTGACATACCAAATGTCACGCTCTTTATCAAGTTTCAAAGTTATATGCGCATCGCAGAAGCAACGAGTCTCCCCTCTCAGCCTGCGGGTCCTGCGTTCCATTGTACAAAGTTTTGCATGTCGTTTCCCAGCTCTCGCACAGAGATACTTTCTCAAGCACTTAGTTCCCTCAGGACCTTTCGAATATTTCAGTGAGTCCTTTCTTACGCTGAAACCACGCTCGTAAGCATACTAGTTATAGAAATTGTAAGCCTCTCCTAGTGACTTGAACATCTTCCTCATGACCTTCCAATGCATGTCCAATGATTCTTGCTGATATTCATCAAAGCCGATGTCAAAATTAAACAGATCATCACCAACATGCTCATCATTCCCGCTTATACCATCTACATCTCCCTGTAAATTAATGCATTAAAGCATTTATGTCAGTCAGTTATTATTTGAATATGTAATGTAGTGATGTAAGTTTCAAAACTTACTTTGCTGGAGCTGTCATCATGAGATGCATCAATGTGTGATTTGTCACTTTCATCATCCACAATATTCCTCACAAAGTCCCCGTCCTCGTCCATCTGCGCGCATTGCACAAAAAACATGTAAGCGCTCATATGGTTATTATGTCATTTCTTCTCTGATTTTATTAATAACATACCCGGAGTGCACTTTCAGCAAATGAATCATCTATATCCATATCATCATCATCATCATCGCCATATCGCTGCATGATGCAAAAAAATATGAAATTTTCCGTGTGGTCTATCATATTTATTGTTTTTATCAACATTGATCGCACTTACATTGCCACTATAAGATTCATCCAAACTCATGTAGTTCTCCTCAGCAGGTTCATCCATATTCAGTGACGAGGTTTCGTTGTCCTCACCGTAATCATTGCCATCATAATCGCCCTCCTCCTCTAACTATAGATAGTTAAAAAAATTGTACGATCAATCAAACGCCATGTAACATCATCCCTAAAACAATTATTTCATCAAGCACAACGATGTCTCAAACCAACCTCTTGCATGGCGGCAAGGATTTCAGCCGGATCCATTTCCTCCGATAACGAACATGATGACGGCGTGACGTTGCTGGCCGACGGAGGCAGGTGTCGACGGCGTGAGGATGATGGCTGGTTGTAGCAGGCGTAGTGCGTGGAGGGAGGCGGCGACGTAGATCTCGGGTGGGCGGCCATCTGGGCGAAGGGAATGGAACGCGGCGGCAGCGCCAACGGTGCCTGGGCACGCGCGGCGGCAGCGGTAACGGCGCCGGGGCACGCGCGGCGGCCTGTTTGGGCGGTGACCGGGCGACGGCGATTTCGCGCAGATGGGGGCCGACGTGGAGACGGCGTGGATGCGTTAGGGTTCAGGGTTTCGACAGCAGGCGTCGGCGGCTATCGTGTTTTTTCCCCAACAACTGTCGACGCCAACGTGGAGACGTGCGGGCGTACGACGGTGACATACGGCGACGGGTGCGGGTATGCAGGCGGGCGTACGTACAGCGACGGGTGCGGCATACGCGGGCAGGCGTATGACGTCGCGCGCGGACGTACGGCATCAGGTGGGTATTCCTATACCTAAAGTGAAATTACCATACTATCCACTATACGTTTTAGGGGGGTTGTACCGAAGCACGACTGATGCTGCTATGGGTGTGATTTGTTTTATGTGTTGTGACACTGTTGCCGAGTCCTTGGTTAAATGATGTAATACACTACAATGCGGCAAGCGTGGTAAAAGTAATCTCAAATTGGCAAAAGAAAAGATGTAATACACTGAAATTATGGTGTTGCTGTGAGCAGGTGACATTTAGTTTAACTTTTTCAGTTTGGAAATCTTCCAGGCCTTGTTTCTGAATCATATTGTCATCAGATTCTTCTGAATCCAGAAAATACACTAAAAATGTGGTATGGTTGTGAGCAGCTCTCCCCTAGTTTGAACACTTTGTGTTTGCAAAATATTTCCACTCCTTGTTTGTGAATCACGTGGTCGTCATTGTTTTCTGAATATTTTGGTGTGCATTTGCATAGACAAAGACAACACCTATTGTTCGCATCTTCAGTTTGCACGCCAATTTTCTTTGCCATTGATGTTGATCTTGGCGCGAGCTTCTCTGCAATCTGGGCACATGATGAGTGGCAGACGACGCTTGTTCCTGGATCCTACCGATGAAGAGGAAGACGCCATGGATGGAGTTGGGTTTGAGTTGGGAATGGGTGTGGCTGTTCTAGACAGGGTCGCTGCTATAAATAGAAGAACTGCCATTGGCAACGGCATTATTCTCCCAACGATCGACTAAAACGGCTCTCGGCTTCGCACAGGTAGGAACATGACAACTGAATCAATCCCATGTACTTCCCGTGACTCCTACCCTTTGAACTGTGCGGGCCCTGCTGTCCCGATTCGTGTACACGAGCTGTCGTCTGTTTATTTACTAGCAATACAGGATAGTAAAAAGGGTGTGACGCTGAAATACGGCAGCGGGCTGGTTGCGTGGCGCTCATCAAGACAATGGCAGACGATACAGATTTCGGCCTCCATGGTGCGCGGCCACCAAACGGCATTTTCGCAAAAAAATATCTTACATTATGTTACAGGCAGTGGCGTAGCTACATTCAAAAGCATGGGTGGGCCAGTCTAAAAAGAGGCCCAATTTTTCTGATAATTATGACCCAAATTTAACCTTAGGCCCAGCATGTTGCAGCAAAACTGGGAAGACCATGGGAATATAAATTTGGGAGGCCAATGTGTGATTATGTATACATATTTGTAATTTTCATTATATCTCAAATAAAAGTTTAGATATTTTGTTAGATTTCGTATTGTAGCCTTATTGTGTAATCCACAGCATATTGGTATAGGACTTGTATGATACCATTATATATATATATGTGATAGGCCACCCCATAGATGGTTGAGCCAGTTCCCCCAAAACCTACGTTTGACATGGTATCGAGTCTAATCTAGGTCCTCTACTTCACCCGCCGCCGCCACACCACCAAAACCCTAAACCCTAGGGCTGCTACCGCCGGCGCCATGACCGCTTCCGCTTCGGGCGCCGCCAGCTCCGGGTCAATCCCCACGTCGCTTGCCGCCCTCCTCAACCGCCCACCTCGCCTTGGCTCTGTTGGTGCCTCAGTTCTTCGGCACTACCGCTGTCGGCTCCATGTTTTCAACACCGATCCCGCCGTCACCGCCCGCGACGGCCTCAGCACCAGTCGCGCCGCCGCTGCCCTCGATGGCCCCCTCTGGATCCTCCTCGACACTCGCCATCATCCCGGCGACCTCGGGGGAGATGCTGCCCGCGGAGCCACCCGCGACCTCGCTCACGGCACCACCCGCGGCCATGATCCCGATCGTTCCCGCGCTGCCACCCGTGGCATCATTCGCGGCTATGGCTCCTGCCGCGGGTCCACCAACCGCATCCCCTGCTGCTGGCATCATCACGCCTGTCGAGCCGTTCTACTTCGACAACTTGATCGCCATCAGACTCACGCCGTACAACTACCTGTTCTGGCGCTCCAAGGTCCTACTGCTGCTCCTCGGCCGGTCTATCCTAGGGTTTGTGGACGGTTCGCTACCGTGTCCTCCACTGGTCATCCCTACTGTACACGGCCCGTCCATTACCCGGAACACCGTATGTTAGGTGCAGCAGGACCAGGCAATCCTCTCTGCCATCCAGGGCTCCCTCGGCGACGGGGTCGCCTGTCTCTGTCTCTTCGCCGCCACCTCCATGGACGCCTGGACGACCCTAGAGCACAACTTTGCCCAGGTCTCTATCTCCTGCTCGATGGCCCTTCGCAGCGAGCTCACCGACATTATGAAGCTGGACTTTGATAACCCACATGTATAGGGGATCAATTGTAGCCTCTTTCGATAAGTAAGAGTGTCGAACCCAACAAGGAGGTAAAGGTAGAACAAATATTCCCTCAAGTTCTATCGACCGCCGATACAATTCTACACACGCTTGCCGTTCGCTTTACCTAGAACAAGTATGACACTAGAAGTACTTTGTAGGTGTTGTTGGATAGAATTGCAAGATAATAAAGAGCATGTAAATAAAAAGTCGGGGCTGTTTAGATAAAGAAGCAATAAGGTTAGTATAGCGAGTGTAGAAAAGTGGTGGTAGGAGTTGCAGAATTGTCCCTTAGGAATTGACTACTTTACTAGACCGATATCAAGTTTCATGTGGGAGAGGCATAAGCTAACATACTTTCTCTTCTTGGATCATACGCACTTATGATTGGAACTTTAGCAAGCATCCGCAACTACTAAAGATCATTAAGGTAAAACCCAACCATAGCATTAAAGTATCAAGTCCCTTTTATCCCATACGCCACAATCCCCTTACTCGGGTTTATGCTTGTGTCACCCAAGCAACCCTCTATAAGCGAATCATGAATATATTGCAACACCCTACAACGGGAATCCCTCACACTTGCGCGACACGGAGGGAATCATGAATATAGGACACAACATAACCACAAGCAAATTAAACCAATCATAGCAATTCATCAATCACCGATAGGACAACGAAAATCTACTCAGACATCATAGGATGGCAACACATCATTGGATAATAATATGAAGCATAAAGCACCATGTTCAAGTAGAGGGTACAGCGGGTTGCGGGACAGTGGACCGCTGAATATAGATGGGGGAAGGTGATGGAGATGTTGGTGAAGATGATGGAGGTGTTGGTGTAGATCGCGGTGATGATGATGGCCCCCGGCGGCGTTCCGGCACCACCGGAAGCGAGGGGGAGAGATCCCCCTTCTTCTTCTTCTTCCTTGACCTTCTCCCTAGATGGGAGAAGGGTTTCCCCTATGGTACTTGGCTCCCATTGCATGGGAGGAGCGAGAGCCCCTCCGAGATTGGATCTGTCCCTCTGTCTCTCTCTGTATCTGCGTTCTTGGATTCTTCCCTTTCACTGTTTCTTTTATATCCGGAGATCCGTAACTCCGATTGGATTGAAACCTTCGCCCAGATTTTTCTCCGAAAATTAGCTTTCTTGTGGCAAAAGAAGAGCGTCAACTGCCTTACGGGGTGCCCACGAGGGTTAGGGGTGCGCCCCCTGCCTCGTGGCACCCTCGGGCACCGTCTCGCGTTGATTTTTCTTCCCAAAAATCATAAATATTCCAAAAATGATCTACGTCCGTTTTTATCCCGTTTGGACTCCGTTTGATATTGGGTTTCTGCGGAACATAAAACATGCAAAAAACAGGAACTGGCACTGGGCACCGAATCAATATGTTAGTCCCAAAAATAATATAAAAAGTTGCCAAAAGTATATGAAAGTTGTAGAATATTGGCATGGAACAATCAAAAATTATAGATACGACGGAGACGTATCAGCATCCCAAAGCTTAATTCCTACTCGTCCTCGAGTAGGTAAATGATAAAAAAGATAATTTTTTATGTGGAATGCTACCTAGCATAATCTTGATCATATGTCTAATCATGGCATGAATATTAAGAAACGAGTGATTGAAAGCAATAGTCTATCATTTGACATAAAAACAATAATACTTCAAGCATGCCAACCAAGCAATTATGTCTTATCAACTAACATAGCCAAAGAAAGCTTATCCCTACAAGATCATATAGTTTGTCATGCTTCATTTTTGTCACACAAAATGCTCCCATCATGCACAACCCCGGTTTCAGACAAGCAATTGGTTCATACTTTTTAACGCGCTTCAGTTTTTTCAACTCGTACGCAATACATGAGCGCAAGCCATGGACATAGCACTATATGGGGAATAGGGTGGTGGTTGTGAAGACAAAAAGGGAGAAGATAGTCTCACATCAACTAGGCGTATCAACGGGCTATGTAGATGTCCATTAATAGATATCAATGTGAGTGAGTAGGGATTGCCATGCAACGGATGCACAAGAGCTATAAATATATGAAAGCTCAACAAAATAAACTAAGTGGGTGTGCATCCAACTTGCTTGCTCATGAAGACCTAGGGAATTTTGAGGAATCCCATCATCGAAATGTACAAGCCAAGTTCTATAATGAAAATTCCCACTATTATATGAAAGTGACAATATAGGAAACTCTCTATATGGAGAACACGGTGCTACTATGAAGCACAAGTGTGGTAAAAGGATTGTAAGATTGCCCCTTCTCTCTCTTTCTCTCATTTTTTTATTTTCATTTTTTTATTTTTGTGGTGGGCTTCTTTGGCCTTTTTTTTATTTGAGCTTCTTTGGCCTCTTTTATTTTTCATAAAGTCCGGAGTCTCATCCCGACTTGTGGGGGAATCATAGTCTCCATCATGCTTTCCTCACTGGGCCATGCTCTAATCACTACTAGGGAAAACCTTATACTCAGAACTTTAGCAGTAGCGCTTGTTAAAATAGGGTGCTATTGCTACTTAGCAGTAGCGCGTTGGCTCAAAGGGCGCTACTGTTATCCTGTTAGCAGTTGCGCGGCGGGATTGAAACGCGCTAGTACTATAATTGCCACACCGTTTCCGACGTGCTAGGTATAGTAGTAGCGCCCTTCCAAAAACCGAGCTAGTACTATGGATTTTAGCAGCAGCGCATTTTCTATCCCCACACTACTGTTAAATCTATTTTCACCTAACCCCTCGCGCGGGCTTCCCTCTCCTCTGCTTCCTCCCCCAATTCGCCACTCTTTCTCCCTCATCGCCTCCACCGGAGCCCCTACCCTCGCCCTCGCCGGAGGCCCTGCCCTCGCTCTCCGCCGGAGTCTGCCCCTCGACGTAGTAGCGCGCCCGTGCCTCCTCCTCCTCGACCTCGACTTTGCCGGAGCCCCTGCCCTCGCTCTCCGCCGCCGTCTCCATCGACGTGCCTTGCCGCCGTCTCCCCCGACCCCGCCTCGGTGCCTCCATCTCCCCCGACCCCATCTCTCTCCCTGCCCTCTGTAAGCACTCTCCCCTTCCCTCTTTTCTGCTCTCTGTTAGTATGAACCCTAGCTATTTAGTGCTAGTTAGTATGAACCCTAGGCTATTTTTAGTGCTAGTTAGTTAATTACAATTAGTATTAACCCTATTTAATTAGGTAGTACGAACCCTAGTTAAAAAAAGGATACTTATATGGTAATTAGGGCAGTTGTTCCTAGGTACTAATTAGTTAGTAAGAACTAGGTACTAATTAGCTACTAGTTTATTTTTATTTATAGTAAGTTTATTTTTAGTAAGAACTAGTTGAATTAATAGAACTAATTAGTAAGAAGTTGTTGCTATTTTTTTAGTTAAAGCAATTTCCCCGCATCGACGTGGACGATGCCTATCCCGCATCCTCGTCGTCGAGTCGGCGGAGCACGACACCTGCTTGACCAGATGGGCCATGTCCGGGACTGGGCTCCACTAGGGTGGTACTGGGAGGCGCTACCTACTAGGGGCACATGTTGGTGAGGAGCCAGCCTGTCGTTGACCCGAACCTTCTTTGGTGGCGGTCGCGTGGGCCAGTGATGGTCCAAAGGCTCGAGGACCCTGCGAAGGTGGTGCGTCACCGTGTCAGTGAGGAGGACGCGCACATCTGTCGCTACTTGTTTGCGTTGGAGCACATGTTCTCCAATACCTAGCAGGTTCTCTAGGGATCTCACTGGAGCTATGATGCCATGATGGTTCCGTCTCTGTGGGTGTCCACCGCCCGCGCCGATACCCGTCGTGTGCTAGGGTTTTAGTTGTATTAGTGATGTTATATGTATGACACTATTCGGGATGTATTAGTGATAATATTCGACGATGTACGGATGCATGAGATGATTTACTTTTGTTTATTGAATGCATGCTAATTTGAGTCCTATAAGATATTTTGAAATGTATATCTTGTGTTGCTCAAATAGGATATGTGCTTGCCCAAGTGGCCGTTCATGTTTGCAGGTTACACCTCCGAGTGGCCTATGTTTTGCCGGAGTGTTGATTCATTTCCGTTCTGGCAAATTTCAGGTGCTCGATATGTCCTATTTTAGCAAAGGTCATGCCGGATTTTTCCGTGAATTTTGGCATGACTTGTGCTAGAATATGTAGGAAATATCGAGTGCCCCGGATTTGTGTGTTGAGTATGCTGGTAGTTGTCTTCGATCGATTTTCAATTAATGTTTTAACTATGAACATGTGAAAAGGATTTCGGTATTGGCAAATACTGCGAAGACGAGCGCGGCCTGTGCGACGGAATCTTCCTAGATGATGATAGGCGCTTCAGCATCAAGCTGGACGAGAACTTCAAAGTGGATACAGTAAGTCACAACGACAAGTATTTTTTCGTAATTAAGCATGACATATGCTTCATTTGCTTCAACTTATAATTTTTGACTATTCTACTAGCGTATCCCCTGCCATGCAAGAGTTTTTGTATTGGATAATATAGGTTTCAGTTCTATGACAACTACTATGGAGATAAATAGAGTTTATTTGAAGACCGAGCATGGTTATATTTTCCATGCAAAATTATACAACGAAGACGACTACACCTATTTTGGATGCAAAACATGGCGAGCACTATGCAAGACTTATGCATTTGAGCCTGATATGGTTATCACCTTTGATATTCGTCCGGAAGATTGTATTGAAGATAATACCGACATCTGGGTCGATGTGCAGACGCCTCCAATTCTACCAAAATGTGAGTTTCGCAACCATATTTATGTCTTTGATATTGTTTATTCAAAAATAGTTGACAACTAATTTCTATTGACAGCTTATTTCCAATCAAGCAAACATGTCCAGCACTTGGTAGGACCTACTACTGTCCCGGGGCTGAACTAAACTGCGAGGAGATAAGTCATTATGTTTCATGGCTTGAGGATCTTCATACTGTAAAGACAAATTATTTTTTTGGACTTGCAAATCTTAGTACTCAAAACCTGCGACCAATAGTGTTCGTATTGAACTACGGTGACATCTATTTAGGAAAGATGGTAAGATTTTTACTATTTGTACTCAGTGCATCTTTCGCATACATTATTTTTTAAGCTAAACTTCATTGCTAAGTATGTTACTATACGATGTTCTTCAACAGGGACTCCCGCTGAATGTTGTGCCTCATTGGATCAAGACTAAAGGTCAGATGAGAATTGTTAGCTTACGGCCAAGATATCCTATAATGCACTTTAGTGCATTCAGGATTTCTAATACTCCCTCCGTTCACTTTTGTAAGTCATTTCAGACAGCTAAGAATGGGCTATTTTGTACATTGTTTGAATTGTCTTCAAGGCCTTATAAAAGTGAACAGAGGGAGTAGCGAGGAATGCTTAATAGTGAAAGATTGGAGCAAAATTGTGAACGATCACAGAGAAGTACTTGGGGACAGCAATCAGAAGCGCAACCCATGATTAGGAGACAAGTTCATCTGCATGCTCCAACTTGATGAAGAATGAGTGCTACACATGTTTTATGTTATTTTACCTGAGAGAGAGCAGCAGGAGTGATTTGCTAGTGTTGGTGGCAATGACTGATGATTTTTATTAGCTAGTGTTGCTGGTGATTAGATAGCTATTGTTGATGTTATGACTATGATGATTAAATAACTACTGTTGATGTTATGACTATGATGATGATTAAATAGCTTGTGCTGGCGGATTAGATTCAAGTGGAGGCAACATGTGGTGCACATCAAAAGTACTAATAGGCCAAACTAGATCAAGTTTGGTTTAGTAGTATACTTTTGACATGCATCACATATTTCCTCCACTTCAACCTAATCCACCTTCATTTGACACACTGCTATGGACATAATGATGTAAACCTCATAACTGGTATTGTACCAATATTTGTACGATGGCGCATAAATACACTAAAAATAAAAAAAATAAAAGAATAATACTAGTAGCGATGGAGAGAAAACACGCTGCCACTAGTTACATTAGCAGTAGCGTGGGAGTGAACAAACGCTGCAGCTATTTGTCCTAGCAGTAGCGCGCGCGGGCACGCGTTACTGCTAAGCAATAGCTGTAGCACCTTATTAGTAGCGCGCCCACCCGCGCTACTAGTGAGCACAAAACCAGCGCTACTGCTAGGGTTTTCCCTAGTAGTGAATAATGATGATCATCACACTTTTATTTACTTACAAGTCAATATTACAACTCGATATCTAGAACAAAGATATGACTCTATATGAATGCCTCCGGTGATGTACCAGAGTGTGCAATGATCTAGCGTAGCAATGACATCAAAAAACGGACAAGCCATGAAAACATCATGCTAGCGATCTTACGGTCATGCAAAACAATATGACAATGATACTGGCGAAAGTTGCGCGGTATAATAGAGGCTAGCAATGGTGGAAGGGTGAGAGTGCGTATAATCCATGGACCCACATTAGTCATAAAGAACTCATATACTTATTGCAAAAGCTTACTTGCCCTCGAAGCAAAGTACTACTATGCATGCTCCTAGGGGAAAGGTTGGTAGGAGTTAACCATCGCGGGGTCCCAACCTCCACTCATAAGGAAGACAATCAAAGAAACACCCCATGCTTCAAATTTGTCACACAACGGTTACCATACGTGCATGCTACGGGACTTGCAAACCTCAACACAAGTATTTCTCAATTTCACAATTAATCAATTAGCATGACTCTAATATCACCACCTTTATATCGCAAAACTATTGCAAGGAATCAAACATATCATATTCAGCGATCTACAAGTTTTATGTAGGATTTTATGACTAACCATGTGAATGACCAATTCCTGTTATCTCTCTAAATAGATATAAGTGAAGCAAGAGAGTTTAATTCTTTCTACCAAAGATATTCCCACGCT
This sequence comes from Triticum dicoccoides, assembly GCF_002162155.2. Taxonomy (NCBI): domain Eukaryota; kingdom Viridiplantae; phylum Streptophyta; class Magnoliopsida; order Poales; family Poaceae; genus Triticum; species Triticum dicoccoides. The sequence goes on from NC_041386.1 coordinate 686,050,294, forward strand.
CTAACAAATGTAAGTGAAGCAAAAGAGCATTCTACAAATGGCTATTTTCTATGTGAAGAGAAACAGGCAATCCAAACTTCAAATGATATAAGTGAAGCACATGAAGCATTCTATAAAGCCATACTCAAAATATTTAAGTGATGTGCAATGAGCATTCTATAAATCAACCAAGGACTATCTCATACCAGCATGGTGCATAAAATAAAAGTGAAAGCTAAATGCAAAAGATGCTCCAAGACTTGCACATATCGCATGAATGAAACGAATCCGAAAACATACCGATACTTGTTGAAGAAAGAGGGGATCCCTTCCGGGGCATCCCCAAGCTTAGATGATTGAGTCTCCTTGAATATTTACTTGGGGTGACTTGTGCATCCCCAAGCTTGAGCTCTTGCCTCTCCTCCTTTTCCTCATATCCAGACCTTCTTGATCAAACACTTCATCCACACAAAACTTCAACAGAAAACTCGGTAAGATCCGTTAGTATAATAAAGCAAATCACTACTATAAATACTATTGCAAACCAATTCATATTTTGTTTTTGCATTTTTTCTACTGTAATATGACTTTTCAATGGCTTAATCCACTGATAGAAATTGATAGCTTCATGAAAACAAGCAAACTATGCATCAAAAAACAGAATCTGTCAAAAACAGAACAGTCTGTAGAAATCTGAACATTCACCATACTTCTGGTACCCCAACAATTCTGCAAAAATTAGGAAAAATAAAAAGTTTGTATAGCAAGGCATTGCAAAAAGAATCAGGACTGTTTGATTTTCCAGTAAAAAATGGAAAATCACGCACTACAGCCAAAGTTTGTCTCCTGCACCGCTCAAACCAACAAGCATTGTAAACATCCTAAAGGCAAACCTTGGCACATTATGTGGGAGAGGCATAAGCTAACATACTTTCTCTTCTTGGATCATATGCACTTATGATTGGAACTCTAGCAAGCATCCGCAACTATTAAATATCATTAAGGTAAAACCCAACCATAGCATTAAATTATCAAGTCCCCTTTATCCCATACGCCACAACCCCCTTACTCGAGTTTATGCTTCTGTCACTCAAGCAACCCACTATAAGCGAATCATGAACATATTGCAACACCCTACAGCGGGAATCCCTCACGCTTGCGTGACACGGAGGGCACAATAGGACAGTAACATAACCACAATCAAATTAAACCAATCATAGCTATTCATCAATCACGGATAGGACAACGAAAATCTACTCAGACATCATCGGATGTCAACACATAATTGGATAATATTATGAAGCATAAGTAGAGGGTACAACGGGTTGCGGGAGAGTGGACCACTGAATATAGATGGGGGAAGGTGATGGAGATGTTGGTGAAGATGATGGAGGTGTTGGTGTAGATCGCGGTGTTGATGATGGCCCCTGGCGGCGTTCCGGCGCCACCGGAAGCGAGGGGGCGAGATCCCTGACGGTGTCTTGGACTAGGGGGTACTCACCATGTTGTCTCCAAATCAGCTAGATTGGGCCAAGGACCCCCATGGCCGAATACTCATGGGCCAGTTCGAACAACCCCTGTCGCATACAAGAAAGACTCCACAAGACTTGGCGCCCAAGACAAGGACTCTCCAAAACCCTAGGCCTCCGGTGTCTTATACAAACCGAGGCCAGGCTAGTCAATAGCCAATCTCATATTCATTACTACAATCTCGTGGTAGATACGTGTACTCTATACTACACCCATATGAATACAATCAAATGCAGCATGTAGGGTATTATCTCATCAAGAGAGCTGGAAGCTGGGTAAAACCCTGTCTCCATGTTACCATCGCTCCAAGACGCCTAGCTTAGGACCCCTACTACGAG
>NC_041386.1:686052332-686111779 GCF_002162155.2 Triticum dicoccoides
TCCCCTCTGGTCCTTGGTTCCCATGGCATGGGAGGGGCTAGAGCCCCTCCAAGATTGGATTTGTCCCTCTATCTCTCTCTGTTTTTGCGTTCTTGGATTCTGCCCTTTCACCGTTTCTTTTATATCCGGAGATCCACAACTCCGATTGGATTGAAACCTTTGCCCAGATTTTTCTCCGAAAACTTCATTTCTTGCGGCAAAATAAGAGTGTCATCCGCCTTACGGGGTGCCCACGAGGGTCAGAGGCGCGCCCCCCTTCCTTGTGGCACCCTCAGGCACTGTCGCGTGTTGGTTTTTCTTCCCAAAAATCATAAATATTCCAAAAATTATCTCCGTCCATTTTTATCCCGTTTGGACTCTGTTTGATATTGGGTTTCTGCGAAACATAAAACATGCAAAAAACAGGAACTGGCACTGGGCACTGGATCAATATCTTAGTCCCAAAAATAATATGAAAAGTTGCCAAAGTTATATGAGAGTTGTAGAATATTGGCATGCAACAATCAAAAATTGGAGATATGACGGAGACGTATCAGACTCCTCCGCCACGACCTACTTCAACAAGATGAAGGTGCTGGCGGACTCACTCACCTTTATCGGTCGGCTGCTCAGCGACGAGGAGTTTGCTGGCTTTGTCATCAAAGGCCTCGATGCCGACTACGACAATCTCGCCGACGTTGTTCACAACGCCAAGCCAGCGATGCCCCAACACGAGCTCTACTCACGACTTCTCTTCACCGAGAAGTGCATCGAGGCTCGTCGCTCCTCCACCACCATCACCTCACAGCCGGCGGCCTTCCGGGCTTCTCGCCACCAGCGTCCCCCGTTCCCGTCATCTGGCAAGCCCGCCCCTCCCCCTGCATCGACCCTGGGTGGGGGCCCTAACACTCGGGTGGTATGCCATCTATGTGGTCGTGAACGCCATGTCGCCTCCAAGTGTCACTTCCGCTTTCAGAGGAGCTTCCTTGGCATCGGCAACAACGGCAAGGGCAACGAGCGCCAACTTGTGATGGCCAACATTGGTCCCTCCGCCGCCGCCCCGGCTGCCCACATCGCCACCAAGTGCAAGGACCCGCGCGTCGACCAAGGGTACACACGGTCCTATCCTATTGATCCATCCTGGTACATGGACACCGACGCCACAGATAACATGAAGAACAAGCTCAACAAACTCTCCACCTACCAGCCCTACTATGGGCACGATCAGGTTCACACCGCCAATGGTGTAGGTATTCCTGTCTCTCACATTGGCCAAGCATCTCTTTTAACTAGTCATCCCTCTAGGCAGCTCCATTTTCATAATGTTTTGCGGGTTCCCTCGATGACTCGTAATCTTTTATCTGTCCCTAAGCTCACCCTTGATAATCATGTCATATGTGAATTTCACCCTCTTAATCTTTTTGGTAAGGACTGAGCAACCAGGGACGTTCTGCTTATTTGCCGCTTGAGCTAAGGCTTGTACCGTTTGGAGGATCCAACCGCCCCGTGCGTCTTCAGCGGTGTTCGTGTGTCAGTTTCCCAGTGGCACTCTCCGTTTGGTCATCCCGCCACACCCATCGTTCGCCACATACTCCACCGCTATGAGCTATCATTAGAGTCTAGCAATAAAGAGGTCCGTATGTGATGCCTGTCAACAAGGCAAAAGTCATCAACTACCTTTTGTTTCATCTACTAGATAAGTAAAGAGTCCTCTTGAAATTATGTTTTGTTAGTGGGGTCCAGCACAAACATCTGTTAGTGGTCACAACTACTATGTCAGTTTTGTTGATGCCTATAGTTGTTTCACATGACTGTATCTTCTTAAGCGCAAATCTGATGTGTTTGATATATTCATTCAGTTTCAATTGCATGTTGAACGTCTACTCAAGCATAAAATTATCCATATTCAGTCAGATTAGGGGGGCAAATATTGCAACCTCAACACTTTCTTTAATAAGATTGGGATCTCCCATCGTCTGGTCTGCTTTGATCAGCTTTCTAACTTGAGTAGGATCCATGACCGTGATCCAGTTTTTTTCTTCATTTCTTTTAAACGCAGGAAGGACTAATTGTGGCATTTTTGTTAAACCAAACTGCAGTTTATCATAGGGATTCAGCTTGTACTCAGACAACATACTGATCCAATTTTTTCCAGTAATATAATTGATGGACAGTGCCTTCGTTACTGACACAACATAAGAAGTGAAACCTGCAAAAATAGCCATCGTAGAGCAAACCCAACAGTTTATTCTTTGATGAATGTCACATGGCAAAACCTGCATCGTAAAATTACAGGAAACGAAAGAAAACATGACATTAAATCAATAAGATTTACTAGATGTGATACGAGTGAATCCTTACCAGGAAATCACTATGTTGAAGTACTAAACAGAAGATTGATCGTGCAACTACGGGTGGCATGCAGGGGCCCCGCTAACTCCCACAAGCAGGACAGTCCAAAGGTCGTGACAAATCATATGGACTGAACATCCATGTGACTGGAAATCCTCGTGGGTGCGATAAACCCTGCAATGCATAAATATATTGGAGTGTAACCATAATTGATAAACCGTCCTCACAAAAATGATGATCTGGATACTTCAAAATATACATACTGAATTGAGTGGACAGACATTAACATAGACAGTTCTCAGGACTGACCACACACCAAAAGCGGCTGTACTAATAAACAATGCAGGGTTCACAAACACAAATCAAGTACTGAACAATAGTACTTACTACAAACAAGCAAAGTTGCACTAATTAAACTCTGCAGACTATTTCTTGCCACCGACCTACGGGATGAACCTCGCATAACTGACTAGGCCATGGACTTCGTGAGAGATGTCTGCATGCACCATCACCATCTCATCAACCTTGGAGAACCTAACAGAGTGGTCTTTCCACTCATAAACATGATGATGAAGACAGGCCGCATCAGATTTGTTGGGAAGCTTTACGAGAACCACACCCTTCGTAATCGAAGGCGCAACCAAGAAATTGTTGTGGTCAAGTACAGCCTCGAGAACATGCCTGTCAACAATCCTACAGGAAAACACTAGTTCAGGACACGTGGCGACAAGGACACAACAGCTGGATAGTTTAGCAGTAGAACTCATCCTCAGGTCTTCCAGTTCACACGACATGACTTTGAGAACTTCATCTCCACCGCGGACCTGGTTCTAATTCAAACAGAAACCATATTTTATTACTACCTCCGTTCAGAAATATAAGATGATTTTCGATATTATACTCCATATATGACTACATATATGCACAGAAATGAGTGAACAAAGACACTAGAACATGTCTTCAAAGGCATGAGAATAGAGGGATTAGTTGCAATATCCATAACACAAGTTACTGAGGCAAATATACCCTCTTCAAAGGTAGCATTGATGTTCATAAAGTACTCCCTCCGTCCCAAAATTCTTGTCTTAGATTTGTCTAGATATAGATGTATCAAGTCACATTTTAGTATTAGATATATTCGTATCTATACAAATCTAAGAAAAGAAATTTGGGACAGAGGGAGTAGTTGAAAGTGATCTATAAAAAATCAGGGTCAACCTCTCGCATGTTTTGGTCAAAATAGGAATTTAGAACCGTCATTTGGCACACTAAAATCACATGCAAGATCACCCCAAAAGTTGTACTACTAGTACTAGTACTCCTTCTTAGATGAAAAAACACAATCAAGATCAAGAAAAAGATCGTCAAGAAGAGATATTACATGGACTTGCTTAATGAGGGATCCCGCAGAGGGGTGCTTGGACAGGGCGATGGCTTTGAGCTTGTCTGCGGTAGTCTCGGTGGGGTGCTTGCGCTTCTTCGTACCATGAGCCTCGACGGTTTTGGACAGAGCCATAGACATCACGTCGGCCGGTGCTCCAGCGTCCATCCAAGTGAGGAAGCTGAGAGAGAAGAGTGAAATGAGGAACGAGATGAGGGAGAAGCGAGGCGAGTGGGGGTTTTCTTCAAGAGAGGAAGCTGAGAGAGACGAGTGAAATGATGATTGGTTCGTTCGTCCAACTTATTGCTGGAAAGGAGTGGGTTTTGTGATTTGACGGATCATTGGGCATTACTGCGGCGCTTCGATCGGGGTAGTCTACCATCACTCTACTAAACGGGGTGCGCTGGCGCAGGTGCGGTGCGGGTGAGTTTAGTCCCACCTCACTAGCCGAGGGGCGGCCGCACCTGTTTAAAAGCCCTGGCGCGGCAGCTCTGTTGAACTCCTCTCTATAGCAGGCTTCTAGGACTAATTCTACCGCTGTGCCCTGTGGGCCTATTGGGCATTGCGGGCCTGTGATACGTCTCCAACGTATCTACAATTTTTGATTGCTCCATGCTACTTTATCTACTGTTTTGGACTATATTGGGCTTTATTTTCCACTTTTATATTATTTTTGGGACTAACCTATTAACCGGAGGCCCAGCCCAGAATTGTTGTTTTTTGCCTATTTCAGTATTTTGAAGAAAGAGAATATCAAACGGAGTCCAAACGGAATAAAACCTTCAGGAACGTGATTTTCTCACCGAACGTGATCCAAGAGACTTGGACCCTGCTCCAAGGAACAAACGAGGATGTCACGAGGGTGGAGGGCGCACCCCTGAGCGCGCCCCCTGCCTCGTGGGCCCCCTGTTGCTCCACCGACGTACTCCTTCCTCCTATATATACCTACGCACCCCCGTCAGATCAGATACGGAGCCAAAACCTAATTCCACTGCCGCAACCTTTTGTATCCGTGAGATCCCATCTTGGGGCCTGTTCCCGAGCTCCGCCGGAGAGGGCATCTACCACAGAGGGCTTCTACATCAACACCATAGCCTCTCCGATGAAGTGTGAGTAGTTTACTTCAGACCTTCGGGTCCATAGCTAGTAGCTAGATGGCTTCTTCTCTCTTTTTGGATCTCAATACAATGTTCTCCCCCTCTCTTATGGAGATTTATTCGATGTAATCTTCTTTTTTGCGGTGTGTTTGTTGAGACCGATGAATTGTGAGTTTATGATCCAGGTTATCTATAAATAATATTCGATTCTTCCCTGAATTCTTTTATGTATGATTGAGTTATCTTTGCAAGTCTCTTCGAATTATCTGTTTGGTTTGGCCAACTAGATTGGTAGTTCTTGCAATGGGAGAAGTTTTTAGCTTTGGGTTCAATCTTGCGGTGTCCTTACCCAGTGACAGAAAGGGTTGCAAGGCATGTATTGTATTGTTGCCATCGAGGATAACAAGATGGGGTTTTTATCATATTGCATGAATTTATCCCTCTACATCATGTCATCTTGCTTAAGGCGTTACTCTGCTTTTAACTTAATACCCTAGAAGCATGATGGATAGCGGTCGATGAGTGGAGTAATAGTAGTAGATGCAGAATCATTTCGATCTACTTGTCTCAGACGTGATGCCTATATACATGATCATACCTAGATAACCTCATAATTATTCGCTTTTCTATCAATTGCTCAACAGTAATTTGTTCACCCACCGTAGAATACTTATGCTCTTGAGAGAAGCCACTAGTGAAACCTATGGCCCCCGGGTCTATTCTCATCATGTCAATCTCTATTATTTTATTACTTGCTTTGTTTTCACTTTGCCTTTTACTTTTTACTTTGCATCTCTATATCAAAAATACCAAAAATATTATTTATCATCTCTATCAGATCTCACCCTCGTAAGTGACCGTGAAGGGATTGACAACCCCTAATCGCGTTGGTTGCGAGTAGCTATCGTTTTGTGTAGGTACGAGGGACTCGTGCGTGATCTCCTACTGGATTGATACCTTGGTTCTCAAAAACTAAGGGAAATACTTACGCTACTCTACTGCATCATCGTCCCCTCTTCGGGGAAATCCAACGTAGTGCTCAAGAGCTAGCAAGAAGAATTTCTGAAGGCGTTGCCGGGAAGTTTGCGCAAAACTCAACCATACCAAGTACCCATCACAATCCCTATCTCTTGCATTAGATTATTTGCCTCTCGTTTTCCTCTCCCCCACTTCACCCTTGTCGTTTTATACGCCCTCTCTTTCGCAATCTCCTCCTCTCTTTCTTTTTTGCCTTTTTTCGTTTTCCTTTTTGTTGCTTGTGTGTTGGATTACTTGTTGCCATGGTGCAAGGTAATACCAAATTGTGTGATTTCTCGAATACCAATAATAATGATTTCCTTAGTTCTCCGATTGCTCCTCTTAATAATGATAAGTCTTGTGAAATCAATACCGCTTTGTTGAATCTTGTTATGAAAGATCAATTCGTCGGCCTTCCTAGTGAAGATCCTGTTGGGGAATGTTGCATAAAATAAAAAAAATTCTACGTTCACCAAGATCAATCTATGAGTTCATCTAGCAACGAGAGAGAGAGATGCATCTACATACCACTTGTAGATCGTGTGCGTAAGCGTTCAAGAGAACGGGGTTGAGGTAGTCGTTCTCGTCGTGATCCTAACACCGGAGATCCTAGCGCCGAACGGACGGCACCTCCGCGTTCAACACACGTACGGTTAGCGTGACGTCTCCTCCGTATTGATGCAGTAAGGGGGAAGGAGAGGTTGATGAAGATCCAGCAGCATGATGGCGTGGTGGTGGATGCAGCAGGACTCCGGCAGGGCTTCGCCAAGCAACTTCGGGAGGAGGAAGAGGTGTAGCAGGGGGAGGGAGGCGCCAAGACTCAGGGTGCGGCTGCCCTCCCTCCCCCCTCCTTTATATAGGCCCCCTGGGGGGGCACCGGCCCTGGAGATGGGAATCTCCCAAGGGGGCGGCGGCCAGGGGGGTGGAGTGCCCCCCAAGGCAAGTGGTGCGCCCCCCACCCTAGGGTTTCCAACCCTAGGCGCAGGGAGGGCCCAAGGGGGGGCGCACCAGCCCACTAGGGGCTGGTTCCCCTCACACTTCAGCCCACGGGGCCCTCCGGGATAGGTGGCCCCACCCGGTGGACCCCCGGGACCCTTCCGGTGGTCCCGGTACAATACCGGGTGACCCCGAAACTTTCCCGATGGCCGAAACAACACTTCCTATATATAATTCTTTACCTCTGGACCATTCCGTAGCTCCTCGTGACGTCCGGGATCTCATCCGGGACTCCGAACAACTATCGGTTTGCTGCATACTCATATTCATACAACCCTAGCGTCACCGAACCTTAAGTGTGTAGACCCTACGGGTTCGGAAGACATGCAGACATGACCGAGACGGCTCTCCGGTCAATAACCAATAGCGGGATCTGGATACCCATGTTGGCTCCCACATACTCCTGGATGATCTCATTGGATGAACCACAATGTCGAGGATTCAAGCAACCCCGTATACTATTCCCTTTGTCAGACGGTATGTTACTTGCCCGAGATTCGATCGTCGGTATCCCAATACCTCGTTCAATCTCGTTGCCGGCAAGTCACTTTACTTGTACCGTAATGCATGATCCCGTGACCAGACACTTGGTCACATTGAACTCATTATGATGATGCACTACCGAGTGGGCCCAATGATACCTCTCCATTTATACGGAGTGACAAATCCCAGTCTCGATCCATGTCAACCCAACAGACACTTTCGGAGATACCTGTAGTGCACCTTTATAGTCACCCAGTTACGTTGTGACGTTTGGTACACCCAAAGCACTCCTACGGTATCTGGGAGTTACACGATCTCATGGTCTAAGGAAGAGATACTTGACATATGAAAAGCTCTAGCAAAACAAACTACACGATCTTGTGCTATGCTTTGGATTGGGTCTTGTCCATCACATCATTCTCCTAACGATGTGATCCCGTTATCAACGACATCCAATGTCCATAGTCAAGAAACCATGACTATCTGTTGATCAACGAGCTAGTCAACTAGAGGCTCACTAGGGACATGTTTTGGTTTAAGTATTCACACGTGTATTATGATTTCCGGATAATACAATTATAGCATGAATAAAATACAACTATCATGAACAAAGAAATATAATAATAATCCTTTTATTATTGCCTCTAGGGTATATTTCCAACAGTCTCCCACTTGCACTAGAGTCAATAATCTAGTTACATTGTGATGAATCGAACACCCATAGAGTTCTGGTGTTGATCATGTTTTGCTCGCGGAAGAGGTTTAGTCAACGGATCTGCGACATCCAGATCCGTGTGTACTTTGCAAATATCTATGTCTCCATCTTGAACATTTTCACGGATGGAGTTGAAACGACGCTTGATGTGCCTGGTCTTCTTGTGAAACCTGGGCTCCTTGGCAAGGGCAATAGCTCTAGTGTTGTCACAGAAGAGAGCGATCGGCCCCGACGCATTGGGTATGACTCCTCGGTCGGTGATGAACTCCTTCATCCATATTGCTTCATGCGCTGCCTCCGAGGCTGCCATGTACTCCGCTTCACATGTAGATCCCGCCACGATGCTCTGCTTGCAACTGCACCAGCTTACTGCTCCACGATTCAACATATACACGTATCCGGTTTGTGACTTAGAGTCATCCAGATCTGTGTCGAAGCTAGCATCGACGTAACCCTTTACGACGAGCTCTTCGTCACCTCCATAAACGAGAAACATGTCCTTTGTCCTTTTCAGGTACTTTAGGATATTCTTGACCACCGTCCAGTGTTCCTTGCCGGGATTACTTTGGTACCTACCTACCAAACTTACAGCAAGGTTTACATCTGCTCTAGTACACAGCATGGCATACATAATAGATCCTATGGCTGAGGCATAGGGGATGACACTCATCTCTTCTTTATCTTTTGCCGTGGTCGGGCATTGAGCCGAGCTCAATCTCACACCCTGCAATACAGGCAAGAACCCTTTCTTGGACTGATCCATTTTGAACTTCTTCAAAATCTTATCAAGGTATGTGCTTTGTGAAAGACCTATGAGGCGTCTCGATCTATCCCTATAGATTTTGATGCCTAATATGTAAGCAGCTTCTCCAAGGTCCTTCATTGAAAAACACTTATTCAAGTAGGCCTTAATGCTGTCCAAGAATTCTATATCATTTCCCATCAAAAGTATGTCGTCTACATATAATATAAGAAATGCTACAGAGCTCCCACTCACTTTCTTGTAAACGCAGGCTTCTCCATAAGTCTGCATAAACCCAAACGCTTTGATCATCTCATCAAAGCGAATGTTCCAGCTCCGAGATGCTTGCACCAGCCCATAAATGGATCACTGGAGCTTGCACACCTTGTTAGCATTCTTAGGATCGACAAAACCTTCCGGCTTCATCATATACAGCTCTTCCTTAAGATAACCGTTAAGGAATGCCGTTTTGACGTCCATCTGCCATATCTCATAATCATAGTATGCGGCAATTGCCAACATGATTCGGACGGACTTAAGCTTAGCTACGGGAGAGAAAGTCTCATCGTAGTTAACTCCTTGAACTTGCCGATAACCCTTAGCGACAAGTCGAGCTTTATAGATGGTAACATTACCATCCGCGTCCGTCTTCTTCTTAAAGATCCATTTGTTTTCTATCGCTCGCCGATCAACGGGCAAGTCTGTCAAAGTCCATACTTTGTTTTCATACATGGATTCTATCTCGGATTGCATGGCTTCAAGCCATTTGTTGGAATCTGGGCCCGCCATCGCTTCTTCATAGTTCGAAGGTTCACCGTTGTCTAACAACATGATTTCCAGGACAGGGTTGCCATAGCACTCTGGTATGGAATGTGTCCTTGTGAACCTACGAATTTCAGTAGCAACTTGATCCGAAGTACCTTGATCATCATCATTAATTTCCTCTCCAGTCGGTGTAGGCACCACAGGATCATTTTCCTGAGCTGCACTACTTTCCGGTTCAAGAGGTAGTACTTCATTGAGTTCTACTTTCCTCCCACTTACTGCTTTCGAGAGAAACTCCTTTTCCAGAAAGGATCCGTTCTTGGCAACAAAGATCTTGCCTTCGGATCTAAGGTAGAAGGTATACCCAATGGTTTCCTTAGGGTATCCTATGAAGACGCATTTTTCTGACTTGGGTTCGAGCTTTTCAGGTTGAAGTTTCTTGACATAAGCATCGCATCCCCAAACTTTTAGAAACGACAGCTTAGGTTTCTTCCCAAACCATAATTCATACGGTGTCGTCTCAACGGATTTAGACGGTGACCTATTTAAAGTGAATGTAGATGTCTCTAGAGCGTATCCCCAAAATGATAGCGGTAAATCGGTAAGAGACATCATAGATCGCACCATATCCAATAGAGTGCGATTACGACGTTCGGACACACCGTTACGCTGAGGTGTTCCAGGCGGCGTGAGTTGTGAAATGATTCCACATTTCCTTAAGTGCGTACCAAATTCGTGACTTAAATATTCTCCTCCACGATCCGATCGTAAGAATTTTATCTTTCGGTCACGTTGATTCTCTACTTCATTCTGAAATTCCTTGAACTTTTCAAAGGTCTCAGACTTGTGTTTCATCAAGTAGACATACCCATATCTACTTAAGTCATTAGTGAGAGTGAGAACATAACGATATCCTCCGCGAGCCTCAACGCTCATTGGACCACACACATCAGTATGTATGATTTCCAATAAGTTGGTTGCTCGCTCCATTGTTCCGGAGAACGGAGTCTTGGTCATTTTTTCCATGAGGCATGGTTCGCATGTGTCAAATGATGCATAATCGAGAGACTCTAAAAGTCCATCAGCATGGAGCTTCTTCATGCGCTTGACACCAATGTGACCAAGGCGGCAGTGCCACAAGTATGTGGGACTATCATTATCAACTTTACATCTTTTGGTATTCACACTATGAATATGTGTAACATTACGTTCGAGATTCATTAAGAATAAACCATTGACCATCGGGGCATGACCATAAAACATATCTCTCATATAAATAGAACAACCATTATTCTCGGTTTTAAATGAGTAGCCATCTCGTATTAAACGAGATCTAGATACAATGTTCATGCTCAAACTTGGCACTGAATAACAATTATTGAGGTTCATAACTAATCCCGTGGGTAAATGCAGAGGTAGCGTGTCGACGGCGATCACATCGACCTTGGAACCATTCCCGACGCGCATCGTCACCTCGTCCTTCGCCAGTCTCCACTTATTCCGCAGCTCTTGCTGTGAGTTACAAAGGTGAGCAAGGACACCGGTATCAAATACCTAGGAGTTACTACGAGTACTGGTAAGGTACACATCAATTACATGTATATCACATATACCTTTAGTGTTGCCGGCCTTCTTATCCGCTAAATATTTGGGGCAGTTCCGCTTCCAGTGACCCTTCCCTTTGCAATAAAAGCACTCAGTCTCAGGCTTGGGTCCATTCTTTGACTTCTTCCCGGCAGCTGGCTTACCGGGCGCGGCAACATCTTTGCCGTCCTTCTTGAAGTTCTTCTTACCCTTGCCCTTCTTGAACTTAGTGGTCTTATTGACCATCAACACTTGATGTTCTTTCTTGATTTCAACCTCTGCTGACTTCAGCATTGAGAATACTTCAGGAATGGTCTTCACCATCCCCTGCATATTGTAGTTCATCACAAAGCTCTTGTAGCTCGGTGGGAGTGACTGAAGGATTCTGTCAATGACCGCCTCGTCCTGGAGGTTGATCTCCAGCTGGGACAGGCGGTTGTGCAACCCAGACATTTTGAGTATGTGCTCACTGACAGAACTGTTTTCCTCGATCTTACAACTATAGAACTTGTCGGAGACTTCATAGCTCTCGACCCGGGCATGAGCTTGAAAAACCATTTTCAGCTCCTCGAACATCTCATATGATCCGTGTTGCTCAAAATGCTTTTGGAGCCCCGGTTCTAAACTGTAAAGCATGCCGCACTGAACGAGGGAGTAATCATCAACACGTGACTACCAAGCGTTCATAACATCTTGGTTCTCTGGGATGGGTGCTTCACCTAGCTGTCCTTCTAGGACATATGCTTTCTTGGCTGCTATGAGGATGATCCTCAGGTTTCGGACCCAGTCCGAATAGTTGCTTCCATCATGTTTCAGCTTGGTTTTCTCTAGGAACGCGTTGAAGTTCATGTTGACATGAGCGTTGGCCATTTGATCTACAAGACATATTTTGCAAAGATTTTAGACTAAGTTCATGATAATTAAGTTCATCTAATCAAATTATTTAATGAACTCCCACTCAGATTGACATCCCTCTAGTCATCTAAGTGTTACACGATCCGAGTCGACTAGGCCGTGTCCTATCATCACGTGAGACGGACTAGTCATCATCGGTGAACATCTCCATGTTGATCGTATCTTCCATACGACTCATGTTCGACCTTTCGGTCTCTTGTGTTCCGAGGCCATGTCTGTACATGCTAGGCTCGTCAAGTTAACCCTAAGTGTTTTGCTTGTATAAAAATGTCTTACACCCGTTGTATGTGAACGTAAGGATCTATCACACCCGATCATCACGTGGTGTTTCGAAACGACGAACTTTAGCAACGGTGCACAGTTAGGGGGAACACTTTCTTGAAATTATTATAAGGGATCATCTTATCTACTACCGCCGTTCTAAGTAAACAAGATGCATAAAACATAATAAACATCACATGCAATTATATAAAGTAGTGACATGATATGGCCAATATCATATAGCTCCTTCGATCTCCATCTTCGGGGCTCCATGATCATCTTCGTCACCGGCATGACACCATGATCTCCATCATCATGATCTCCATCATCGTGCCTCCATGAAGTTGCTCGCCAACTATTACTTCTACTACTATAGCTAACGGCTTAGCAATAAAGTAAAGTAATTACATGGCGTTAAATCATTGACACGCAGGTCGTACAATAAATAAGACAACTCCTATGGCTCCTGCCGGTTGTCATACTCATCGACATGCAAGTCGTGATTCCTATTACAAGAACATGATCTCATACATCACAATATATCATTCATCATTCATCACAACTTCTGGCCATATCACATCACATGACAATTGCTGCAAAAACAAGTTAGACGTCCTCTAATTGTTGTTGCATCTTTTACGTGGCTGCAATTGGATTCTAGCAAGAAAGTTTTCTTACCTAAGAATAACCACAACGTGATTTTGTCAACTTCTATTTACCCTTCATAAGGACCCTTTTCATCAAATCTGCTCCAACTAAAGTAGGAGAGACAGACACCCGCTAGCCACCTAATGCAACCAGTGCATGTCAGTCGGTGGAACCTGTCTCACGTAAGCGTACGTGTAAGGTCGGTCCGGGCCGCTTCATCCCACAATACCGCTGAAGCAAGAAAAGACTAGTAGTGGCAAGCAAGTTGACAAGATCTACGCCAACAACAGATTTGTGTTCTACTCGTGCAATAGAGAATTACGCATAGACCTAGCTCATGATGCCACTGTTGGGGAACGTTGCATAAAATAAAAAAAATTCTACGTTCACCAAGATCAATCTATGAGTTCATCTAGCAACGAGAGAGAGAGATGCATCTACATAGCACTTGTAGATCGCGTGCGGAAGCGTTCAAGAGAACGGGGTTGAGGTAGTCGTTCTCGTCGTGATCCTATCACCGGAGATCCTAGCGCCGAACGTACGGCACCTCCGCGTTCAACACACGTACGGTCAGCATGACGTCTCCTCCATATTGATCTAGCAAGGGGGAAGGAGAGGTTGATGAAGATCCAGCAGCATGACGGCGTGGTGTTGGATGCAGCAGGACTCCGGCAGGGCTTCGCCAAGCAACTGCGGGAGGAGGAAGAGGTGTAGCAGGGGGAGGGAGGCGCCAAGACTCAGGGTGCGGCTGCCCTCCCTCCCCCCTCCTTTATATAGGCCCCCTGGGGGGGGGCCGGCCCTGGAGATTGGAATCTCCCAAGGGGGCGGTGGCCAGGGGGGTGGAGTGCCCCCCAAGGCAAGTGGTGCGCCCCCCCACCCTAGGGTTTCCAACCCTAGGCGCAGGGGGGCCCAAGGGGGGGGGGCGCACCAGCCCACGGGGCCCTCCGGGATAGGTGGCCCCACCTGGTGGACCCCCGGGACCCTTCCGGTGGTCCCGGTACAATACCGGGTGACCCCGAAACTTTCCCGATGGCCGAAACAGCACTTCCTATATATAATTCTTTACCTACGGACCATTCAGGAACTCCTCGTGACGTCCGGGATCTCATCCGGGACTCCGAACAACTTTCGGTTTGCGGCATACTCATATTCATACAACCCTAGCGTCACCGAACCTTAAGTGTGCAGACCATACGGGTTCGGGAGACATGCAGACATGACCGAGATGGCTCTCCGGTCAATAACCAACAGCGGGATCTAGATACCCATGTTGGCTCCCACATACTCCTGGATGATCTCATCGGATGAACCACGATGTCGAGGATTCAAGCAACCCCGTATACTATTCCCTTTGTCAGACGGTATGTTACTTGCCTGAGATTCAATCGTCGGTATCCCAATACCTCGTTCAATCTCGTTGCCGGCAAGTCACTTTACTCGTACCGTAATGCATGATCCCGTGACCAAACACTTGGTCACTTTGAGCTCATTATGATGATGCACTACCGAGTGGGCCCAGTGATACCTCTCCATTTATACGGAGTGACAAATCCTAGTCTCGATCCGTGTCAACCCAACAGACACTTTTGGAGATACCTGTAGTGAACCTTTATAGTCACCCAGTTACGTTGTGACGTTTGGTACACCCAAAGAATCCTAAGGTATCCGGGAGTTACACGATCTCATGGTCTAAGGAAGAGATACTTGACATATGAAAAGCTCTAGCAAAACGAACTACACGATCTTGTGCTATGCTTAGGATTGGGTCTTGTCCATCACATCATTCTCCTAATGATGTGATCCCGTTATCAACGACATCCAATGTCCATAGTCAGGAAACCATGACTATCTGTTGATCAACGAGCTAGTCAACTAGTGGCTCACTAGGGACATGTTTTGGTCTAAGTATTCACACGTGTATTACGATTTCCGGATAATAAAATTATAGCATGAATAAAAGACAACTATCATGAAAAAAGAAATATAATAATAATCCTTTTATTATTGCCTCTAGGGCATATTTCCAACAGATGCCGCTACTCATCTAAACAATTTTGTTGATTTGTGTGATATGCAAAAGAAGAAAGATACGGATAACAATATTGTCAAATTGAAGTTATTTCCATTTCACTTAGAGATCGTGCTAAAATTTGGTTTTCGTCTTTGCCTAAAAATAGTATTGATTCTTGGAACAAGTGCAAAGATACTTTTATCTCTAAGTATTTTTCTCCCGCTAAGATCATCACTCTTAGGAACGATATTATGAATTTTAAACAACTTGATCATGAACATGTTGCCCAATCTTGGGAAAGAATGAAATTGATGCATCACAATTGCCCTACTCATGGTTTGAATTTATGGATGATCATACAAACATTTTATGCCAGATTAAATTTTGCTTCTAGAAATCTTTTAGATTTGGCCGCGGGAGGCATGTTTATGGAAATTACATTAGGAGATGGTACAAAATTGCTTGATAATATTATGGCTAATTATTCTCAATGGCATACCGAAAGATCTTCTAGTAAAAAGGTGCATGCTATAGAAGAAATCAATGTTTTGAGTGAAAAGATGGATGAACTTATGAAGATGTTTGCTAATAAAAATACCTCTCTTGATCCCAATGATATGCCTTTATCTACTTTGATTGAGAATAACAATGAATCTATGGATGTGAATTTTGTTGGTAGGAATAGTTTTGGAAATAACGCGTATAGAGGGAATTTTAATCCTAGGCCTTATCCTAGTAATCCTTCTAAAAATTATGGAAATTCCTACAACAACTCTTATGGAAATTTTAATAAGATGCCCTCTGAATTTGAGTGTAGTGTTAAAGAGTTTATGAATTCACAAAAGAATTTTAATGCTTTGCTTGAAGAGAAATTGCTTAAAGTTGATGATTTGGCTAGGAACGTTGATAGAATTTCTCTTGAAATAGATTCTTTAAAGCTTAGATCTATTCCTCCTAAGCATGATATCAATGAGTCTCTCAAAGCTATGAGAATTTCCATTGATGAGTGCAAGGAAAGAACCGCTAGGATGCGTGCTTCCAAAGATGCCTTTATTAAAGCGTGTTCTTCCAATTCCTATGAAAATCAAGATGAAGATCTAAAAGTTATTGATGTGTCCCCCATTAAATATTTGTTTTGCAATATGAATCTTGATGAAACTGAATATGATATTCCTTTACTTAGAAGGCGTGCTAAGAATTCGGAGTTTCTAGATCTTGATGATCAAATTGATGAAAGTGGGATTGAAAGAAATAAAAATCTTGATGTTGCTAAACCCACTATTTTGGATCTCAAGGAATTTAATTATGAAAATTGCTCTTTGATTGGTTGTATTTCCTTGTTGCAAGCCGTGCTAGATTCTCCTCATGCTTATAGTCAAAATAAGGCCTTTACCGAACACATTGTTGATGCCTTGATGCAATCGTATGAAGAAAAACTTGAGTTGAAAGTTTCAATCCCTGGAAAACTCTAAGATGAGTGGGAACCTAATATTAAAATTAAAATTAAATATTATGAGTTTCATGCTTTGTGTGATTTGGGTGCTAGTGTCTCCACTATTCCCAAAACTTTGTGCGATTTGCTAGATTTCCGTGATTTTGAAGATTGTTCTCTAAACTTGCATCTTGTGGATTCCACTATTGAAAAGCCTATGGGAAGAATTAATGATGTTCTTAGTGCTGCAAATAGGAATTATGTGCCCGTTGATTTTATCGTTCTTGATATAGATTGCAATCCTTCATGTCCTATTATTCTTGGTAGACCTTTTCTTAGAACGATTGGTGCAATTATTGATATGAAGGAAGGGAATATTAGATTCCAATTTCCCTTAAAGAAGGGTATGGAACACTTCCCTAGAAAATAAAATAAAATTACCATATGAATCTATCATGAGACACACTTATGGATTGCCTACCAAAGATGGCAAAACATAGATCTATCCTTGCTTTTATGCCTAGCTAAGGGCGTTAAACGATAGCGCTTGTTGGGAGGCAACCCAATTTTATTCTGTGTTTTTTATTTTTGATTCTGTTTAGGAATAAATAATCCATCTACTTTCTGTTTAGATGTGGTTTTATGTTTTAATTAGTGTTTGTGCCAAGTAGAACCTATGGGATAAGCTATGATGATAGTTGATTTGATTCCGCTGAAAAACAGAAACTTTGTGCTCACAAGAAAAAATTCAATAAATCACAGAAACGTGATTTTGCATTGATTCTTTTTGCTGATGTTCAATAAAAACATTTTACAGTACGTCCTATTTTGGTAGAATTTTTAGAGGTCCAGAAGTTTGCGTTAGTTACAGATTGCTACAGACTGTTCTGTTTTTGACAGATTCTGTTTTTCGTGTGTTGTTTGCTTATTTCAATGCATCTATGGCTAATAAATTAGTTTATAAACCATAAGTAAGTTGGAATACAGTAGGTTTAACACCAATATAAATAAAGAATGAGTTCATTACAGTACCTTAAAGTAGTCTTTTTTTTTCTTTCACTAACGGAGTTCACGAGATTTCTATTGAGTTTTGTGTTGTGAAGTTTTCAAGTTTTGGGTAAATTCTTTTGATGGATTATGGAACAAAGAGTGGCAAGAGCCTAAGCTTGGGGATGCCCATGGAACCCCCAAGATAATCCAAGTACACCAAAAAGTCAAAGCTTGGGGATGCCCCGGAAGGCATCCCCTCTTTCGTCTACTTCCATCGGTATATTTTTATTCACCACATGTCATGTGTTTTGCTTGGAGCGTCTTGTATTATTTGTGTCTTTGCTTGTTAGTTTACCACAATCATCCTTGCTGTACACACCTTTTGAGAGAGCCATACATGATTTAGAATTTGCTAGAATACTCTATGTGCTTCACTTATACCTTTTGAGCTTGATAGTGTTGCTCATAGTGCTTCACTTAAACCTTTTTGAGTGTAATAATTTTTGCTCTAGTGCTTCACTTAGATCTTTTAGAGCATGGTGGTGGATTTGTTTTAAGGAAACTATTGATCTCTCATGCTTCACTTAGATTATTTTGAGAGTTGTTAATAGCATGGTAATTTGCTAAATGTTAATATACTTGGTATTCAAGATATGTGAAACTTTCTTTTAAGTGCGTTGAATACTAAGATAAGTTTGATGCTTGATAATTGTTTTGTGATATGGAGGTGATAATATCAAAGCAATGCTAGTTGGGGTGATTATGAATTTAAAGAATGCTTGTGTTGAAGTTTTTGATTCCCGTACCATGCACGTATAGTGAACCGCTTTGTGATGAAGTCGGAGCACAATTTTATTTATTGATTGTCTTCCTTATGAGTGGCAGTCGGGGACGAGAGATGGTCTTTTCCTACCAATCTATCCCCCTAGGAGTATGCGTTTAGTGCTTTGGTTTTTGATGACTTGTAAATTTTTGCAATAAGTGCATGAGTTCTTTTGATTAATGTTGAGTCCATGGATTATACACACTCTCACCCTTCCACCATTGCTAGCCTCTCTAATACCGCACACTTTTCACCGTATCATACACCCACCATATACCTTCCTCAAAACAGCCACCATACCTACCTATCATGGCATTTTCATAGACATTCCGAGATATATTGCCATGCAATTTTCCACCGTTCCGTTCATATGACACACATTACTTTTGTCATATTGCTTTTTGCATGAACATGTAGTTGACATTGTATTTGTGGCGAAGCCACCGTTCATAATTATTTCATACATGTCACTCTTGATTCATTGCATATCCCGGTACACCGCCGGAGGCATTCATATAGAGTCATATTTTGTTCTAAGTATCGAGTTGTAATTGTTGAGTTGTAAGAAAAATAAAGGTGTGATGATCATCATTATTAGAGCATTGTCCCAGTGAGGAAAGGATGATGGAGACTATGATTCCCCCATAAGTCGGGATGAGACTCAGGAGTTTATGAAAAATAAAAGAGGCCAAAGAAGCCCAAATAAAAAAAGGAGGCCAAAGAAGCCCACCAAAATAAAAAAATATGAGAGAAAAAGAGAGAAGGGACAATGCTACTATCCTTTTTCCACACTTATGCTTCAAAGTAGCACCATGATCTTCATGATAGAGAGTCTCATATGTTGTCACTTTCATATACTAGTGGGAATTTTTCATTATAGAACGTGGCTTGTATATTCCAATGATGGGCTTCCTCAAAAGTGCCCTAGGTCTTCGTGAGCAAGCAAGTTGGATGCACACCCACTTAGTTTCTTTTGTTGAGCTTTCATATACTTATAGCTCTAGTGCATCCGTTGCATGGCAATCCCTACTCACTCACATTGATATCTATTGATGGGCATCTCCATAGCCCATTGATACGCCTAGTTGATGTGAGACTATCTTCTCCTTTTTGTCTTCTCCACAACCACCATTCTATTCCACCTATAGTGCTATGTCCATGGCTCACGCTCATGTATTGCGTGAAAGTTGAAAAAGTTTGAGATTACTATAGTATGAAACAATTGCTTGGCTCGTCATTGGGGTTGTGCATGATTAAATACTTTGTATGATGAAGATAGAGCTTAGCCAGACTATATGATTTTGTAGCGATAACTTTCTTTAGCCATGCTATTTTGAGAAGACATGATTGCTTTAATTTATATGTTTGAAGTATTATTACCTTTATGTTAATATGAACTTTTGTCTTGAATATTTCGGATCTGAATATTCATATCACAATTAACAAGATTTGCATTGAAATTATGCCAAAGTATCACTCCGCATCAAAAATTCTTTTTTATCATTTACCTACTCGAGGACAAGCAGGAATTAAGCTTGGGGATGCTTGATACGTCTCCAACGTATCTATGATTTTTGATTGCTCCATGCTACTTTATCTATTGTTTTGGGCTATATTGCGCTTTGTTTTCCACTTTTATATTATTTTTGGGACTAACCTATTAACCGGAGGTCCAGCCCAGAATTGTTGTTTTTTGCCTATTTCAGTATTTCGAAGAAACAGAATATCAAACAGAGTCCAAACAGAATAAAACCTTCGGGAACGTGATTTTATCACCGAACGTGATCCAGGAGACTTGGACCCTGCTCCAAGGAACAACGGAGGAGGTCACGAGGGTGGAGGGTGCCCCTCCCCCCCTCCCCGGCATGCCCCCTGCCTCGTGGGCCCCCTGTTGCTCCACCGACGTACTCCTTCCTCCTATATATACCTATGTACCATCGTTAGATCAGATACGGAGCCAAAAACCTAATTCCACCACCGCAACCTTCTGTATCCGCGAGATCCCATCCTGGGGCCTGTTTCGGAGCTCCACCGGAGAGGGCATCTACCACTCAGGGCTTCTACATCAACACCATAGCCTCTCCGATGAAGTGTGAGTAGTTTACTTCAGACCTTCGGGTCCATAGCTAGTAGCTAGATGGCTTCTTCTCTCTTTTTGGATCTCAATACAATGTTTTCCCCCTCTCTTGTGGAGATCTATTCGATGTAATCTTCTTTTTTGCGGTGTGTTTGTTGAGACTGATGAATTGTGATTTTATGATCCAGCTTATCTATGAATAATATTTGATTCTTCTCTGAATTCTTTTATGTATGATTGAGTTATATTTGCAAGTCTCTTCGAATTATCCGTTTGGTTTGGACAACTAGATTGGTAGTTCTTGCAATGGGAGAAGTGTTTAGCTTTGGGTTCAATCTTGCGGTGTCCTTACCCTGTGACAAAAAGGGATGCAAGGCATGTATTGTATTGTTGCCATCGAGGATAACAACATGGGGTTTTTATCATATTGCATGAATTTATCCCTCTACATCATGTCATCTTGCTTAAGACGTTACTCTATTTTTAACTTAATACTCTAGATGCATGCTAGATAGCGGTCGATGAGTGGAGTAATAGTAGTAGATGCAGAATCGTTTTGATCTACTTGTCTCGGACATGATGCCTATATACATGATCATACCTAGATAACCTCATAATTATTCGCTTTTCTATCAATTGCTCAACAGTAATTTGTGCACCCACCGTAGAATACTTATGCTCTTGAGAGAAGCCACTAGTGAAACCTATGGCCCCCGGTTCTATTCTCATCATATCAATCTCTATTATTTTATTACTTGCTTTGTTTTCACTTTGCCTTTTACTTTTTACTTTGCATCTCTATATCATAAATACCAAAAATATTATTTATCATCTCTATCAGATCTCACCCTCGTAAGTGACCGTGAAGGGATTGACAACCCCTAATCGCGTTGGTTGCGAGTAGCTATCGTTTTGTGTAGGTACGAGGGACTCATGCGTGATCTCCTACTGGGTTGATACCTTGGTTGTCAAAAACTGAGCGAAATACTTACGCTACTTTACTGCATCATCCTCTCCTCTTCGGGGAAATCCAACGCGGTGCTCAAGAGGTAGCAGCCTGCATCCCGGCCCAACTACATGTTGGGTTTCTAGTCGTATGCAGGCCGTTGTGGCCCAGTAGGTGGGCTTTTTTTATTTAGCTTTTGTCTCAAAAAAAATAGTTTTTCTGCTTTTTTTATTTATTTAGGTACAAAAAATTACAAACTTTCTGTTAGTACCAGTAGTTTTCAAATTTGAATAGTTTAAATTTGAATTATTTGACGAACTTTGTAGACGAAGTGCATCCAGTTTTTGCTGTAAATGCATGAAAGAATTTGTTTGCACATAAAATTTCTTCGCGTTTCAAATGCCAAAACACATAAGTACCCTAACTATTACAAAGACTCCCTCCAGTTTGTTCGAAGCGGCACTTTCCATATATATAAGTCCGAAACTCACTAGAGAAGAAAGTGATGACGGTGAAGCCTATCACGTCCCAGAGTGGGATCTTTTGGTGTGAAACTTTTTCTTCGCGTGTATCCCTTTGCGCCGTAACCATGGACAATCTTCATCATTTAACTAGATGCTCGGGTCAATATTCACTATGAATGGAGCAATTTCATTAAACTTTTCATAATCTTCTGACATGTTTGTCTTGTCATCCACTCCCACGATGTTTCTTTTCCCTGAAAGAACTATGTGGCGCTTTGGCTCATCGTATGATGCATTCGCTTCCTTATCTTTTCTTTTTCTCGGCCTGGTAGATATGTCTTTCACATAGAAAACCTACGCCACATCATTGGCTAGGACGAATGGTTCGTCTGCATACGCAAGATTGTGGAGATCCACTGTTGTCATTCCGTACTGTGGGTCTTCCGTTTCCCCGCCTCGTGTCATATTGACCCATTTGCACCGAAACAAAGGGACCTTCAATCCACGTCCATAGTCAAGTTCCCATATGTCCTCTATGTAACCATAATATGTTTCCTTTCCCATCTTGGTTGTTGCATCAAAGCGGACACCACTATTTTGGTTGGTGTTGTTCTTATCTTGGGCGATCGTGTAAAATGTATACACATTTACCTCGTACCCTTTGAAAGTCATTATATTCAAAGATGGTAACTAGGACATCAAGTACATGTCATCTTCAATATCGCCTTCATGCATGGCACTTGTCTGCAACCAACCGGCGAAAGTCCCCGTTTGATCACGTGTAATCCAGTCGTCAGATTGCTCTGGGTGTTTGGAGCGTAGAAAATTCTTGTGTTCCTCCATATATGGAGCCACCAAGGCGGAATTTTGTAGAACTGTGTAGTGTGCTTGAGTGAGATAATGCCCGTCCATACATATTATTTGATCCTCTCCTAGCGTGCCTTTTCCATCCAGTCTGCCCTTATGCCATGATTCAGGAACACCAATCGGCTTAAGGTCAGGAATAAAGTCAATACAAAACTCAATGACCTCCTCATTTTCATGGCCCTTCGAGATGCTTCCTTCAAGCCTAGCACGGTTATGAACATATTTCTTCAAGACTCTGATACGTCTCCGTCGTATCTACTTTTCCAAACACTTTTGCCCTTGTTTTGGACTCTGACTTGTATGATTTGAATGGAACTAACCCAGACTGACGCCGTTTTCAGAATAATTGCCATGATGTTTTTTTATGTGCAGAAAACAAAAGTTCTCGGAATGACCTGAAACTCCACGGAATATCTTATAATAAACAATAAAAAATCCTCGCCAAAGATGAAGACCAGGGGGCCCACACCCTGTCCACGAGGGTGGGGGGCGCGCCCCTCCCCCCTGGGTGCGCCCCCCTACCTCGTGGGCCCCTTGGATGCCCTCCGATGCCAACTCGAACTCCATATATTGGCTTTCGGGGAGAAAAAAATCAGAGAGAGAAAGTTTCATCGCGTTTTACGATACAGAGCCGCCGCCAAGCCCTAATCTCTCTCGGGAGGGCTGATCTGGAGTCCGTTCGGGGCTCCAGAGAGGGGGATTCGTCGCCGTCGTCATCATCAACCATCCTCCATCACCAATTTCATGATGCTCACCGGCATGCGTGAGTAATTCCATCGTAGGCTTGCTGGACGGTGATGGGTTGGATGAGATTTATCATGTAATCGAGTTAGTTTTGTTAGGGTTTGATCCCTAGTATCCACTATGTTCTGAGATTGATTTTGCTATGACTTTTCTATGCTTAATGCTTGTCACTAGGGCCCGAGTGCCATGATTTCAGATCTGAACCTATTATGTTTTCATGAATATATGTGAGTTCTTGATCCTATCTTGCAAGTCTATAGTCACCTACTATGTGTTATGATCCGGCAACCCCGAAGTGACAATAATCGGAACCACTCCCGGTGATGACCTTAGTTTGAGGAGTTCATGTATTCACTACGTGCTAATGCTTTGTTCTGGTTCTCTATTAAAAGGAGGCCTTAATATCCCTTAGTTTCCAATAGGACCCCGCTGCCACGGGAGGGTAGGACCAAAGATGTCATGCAAGTTCTTTTCCATAAGCACGTATGACTATATTCGGAATACATGCCTACATTACATTGATGAACTGGAGCTAGTTCTGTGTCACCCTATGTTATGACTGTTACATGATGAACCACATCCGGCATAATTATCCATCATTGATCTGGTGCCTACGAGTTTTCCATACACTGGTTCTCGCTTATTTACTTTTCCATTGTTACTGTTATAATCACTACAAAATACCAAAAACATTACTTTTGCTGTCTTTACTTTTGTTACCGTTACCACCACTATCATATTACTTTGCTACTAAACACTTTGCTGCAGATACTAAGTTTCCAGGTGTGGTTGAATTGACAACTCAGCTGCTAATACTTGAGAATATTCTTTGGCTCCCCTTGTGTCGAATCAACAAATTTGGGTTGAATACTCTACCCTCGAATATTGTTGCGATCCCCTATACTTGTGGGTTATCAGACTCCCATGAACCTCTCAAAGGGGAACATATTGTGTAGAAATACAGGACCCAAAATGTTAATCTCTTCGCATAGGTGAACTAGGACGTGCGTCATGATGTTGAATAAGGATGGTGGGAACGCCAACTCGAAACTTACAAGACATTCCACCGAATCATTTTGTAACCTCGGTATGATTTCTAGATCGGTTACCTGCTGAGAGGTTGCATTGAGGAATGCACATAGCTTCACAATGGCTAATCGAACATTTTCCGGTAGAAGCCCCCTCAATGCAGCCAGAAGCAGTTGCATCATAATCACATGGCAGTCATGAGATTTTAGATTCTGGAACTTTTTCTCTGCCATATTTATTATTCCCTTTATATTCGATGAGAAGCCAAATGGTACCTTCATACTGAGCAGGCATTCAAAGAAGATTTCCTTCTCTTCTTTGCTAAGAGCGTAGCTGGCATGACCCTGATGTATGTCGTCGTTTCCGTGCATACGTTGCTGGTCCTCCCGTGCCTCTGTTGTATCTTTTGTCTTCCCATACACTCCCAAGAAGCCAAGTAGGGTCACGCAAAGATTCTTCTTCACATGCATCACGTCGATTGCGGTGTGGACCTCTAGGTCTTTCCAATAGGGAAGGTCCCAAATTATAGATTTCTTCTTCACATGGGTGCGCGTCCGTAAGCGTCCTTCGGAACAGGTTGTCCGCCAGGACCCTTTCCAAAGATTACCTTCAAATCCTTCACCATATCATGTACATCAGCACCAGTACTGTGGCAAGGCTTCATTCGGTGATCCGCCTCACCTTTGAAATGCTTGCCTTTCTTTCTTACGGGATGCCTGCTCGAAAGAAATCGCCGATGTCCCAGGTACACATGATTCCTACAACTATGCAAATATATACTGTCAGTATCATCCAAACAGTGTGTGCATCTGCGGTATCCCTCGTTTGTCCGTCCAGAAAGGTTACTAAGAGCAGGCCAATCATTGATGATCACGAACAACAACACCTTTAGGTCAAATTCTTCCTGTTTGTGCTCATCCCACGCACGTATACCTTTTCCATTCCACAACTATAAGAGTTCTTCAACTAATGGCCTTAGGTACACACCAATGTCGTTTCTGGGTTGCTTAGGGCCTTGGATGATCACTGACATCATAATGAAGTTCTGCTTCATGCACAACCAAGGAGGAAGGTTATACAAACATAGAGTCACAGGTCAGGTCATATGGTTGCTGCTCTCCTCCCCAAAAGGATTAATGCCATCTGCGCTTAGACCAAACCATACGTTCCTTGGGTCACCTTCAAACTCCTCCCTGTACTTTCTCTCAATTTTTCTCCACTGTGACCCATCAGCGGGTACTCGCAACTTTCCATCTTTCTTACGGTCTTCTCCGTGCCATCGCATCGCCTTGGCATGCTCTTTGTTTTGCAACAAACATTTCAACTGTGGTATTATAGGAGCATACCACATCACCTTGGCAGGAATCTTCTTCCCGGGGCGCTCGCCCTCGACATCACCATGGTCATCGTGGCTGATCTTATAGCGCAATGCACCACATACCAGGCACGCATTCAAATCCTCGTACTCACCGCGGTAGAGGATGCAGTCATTAGGGCATGCATGTATCTTCTGCACCTCTAACCCTAGAGGCCAGACAGCCTTCTTTGCTTCGTACGTACTCTCGGGCAATTCGTTGTCCTTTTGAAGCATATTCTTTATCATTACCATCAACTTTCCAAATCCCTTATCAGATACACCATTCTCTGCCTTCCATTGCAGCAATTCCAGTGTGGTGCCCAGCTTTTTCTTGTCAGTTTTGCAATTCGGTACAACAATTTCTAGTGACCCTCTAACATGCGCTGCAACTTCTTCTTCTCCTTTTCACTTGCATAGTTTCTCTTTGCATCAGCAATGGCCCGACCTAGATCAGTAGCGGGCTCATCTGATGCCTCTTCTTCAGCTTCTTCTCGCATTGCCGGCTCAGCTTCTTCTCGCATTGTTGTATCATCGTATTCAGGGAACCCATGGCCAAGATAGCTAACGTTGTCCTCTTCTTCTTCATTGTCTTCCATCATAACCCCTCTTTCTCCGTGCTTGGTCCAAAGATTATAATGGTTCTTGAGTTAGAGTAATTGTGATCATTCTTACAGCCAACACATGGACAAGGCATTAAACCATCCGTCCGCTTGTTTGCGTGAGCCGCAATCAGAAAAGTATGCACGCCATCAACGAACTGTGGAGAGCATCGGTCATCATACATCCATTGCCGGCTCATCTTCATTACACACCAACGAGTAGACCAAATTAATACAAGTTCACACATAAAGTTCATACAACACTTAAATGCAACATACAAATAACTCTCTAGCTAAAGCATATAAATGCAACAACAAATACGATCAAGATCGCAACTAAGGTAACAATTGATCCAACAGCATAATGATACCAAGCCTCACTATCAATGGCATATTTTCATATCTTTCTAATCTTCAACCACATTTTCTCCATCTTGATCTTGTGATCATCGACGACATCTGCAACATGCAACTCCAATTCCATCTTCTCGCCCTCAATTCTTTTCAATTTATCTTTGAAATACTGGTTTTCTCTTTCAACTAAATTTAACCTCTCCACAATAGGGTCGGTTGGAATCTCCGGTTCACATACCTCCTAGATAAAAATATCTATGTCAACTTGATGGGCACAATTTTTCATAAACATAAAATGCAACAAATAGTTTTAAAAGAGAATATACCACATTGGAATCATAACACAGACGAGGGCCAACGGGGATGGATATCAAAACCATGGCACTATGTATAACAAACAATGTACGAGTAACATAATTATACAAGTAACTATATACCTAAATCACACAAACATGATTTTTTTATATAAAAAAGATTAGAACTAGAGGCTCACAACAAGGTGGTGCCGACGACGGGTCGGTGCGGACGATCGGTGGTGGTTACGATGGAGACGGGAAGGCACTAAGTAAACCACACCTACATATGCAAACTAAGAGTTATTTTAAGCTCAAATTGCATATAAATCAAATAAACTACCACATATAATTCCTCCAAAATTACTAAAACCCACAAATTAATCACTATATAAAGCATTGCAAAAGCTAATCTAGCAATGAGAGATGAAAGGACAAAGTTGCTAACCTTTGTGATCACTTGAACGGATGGGGGCCTTCAAATCTTGACAAAATTTGGGGCAAAATGTGTGATGAGCTCGAGAGAAGAGGGGAAGAACAGAGAGGAGAGGGGAAAGGGGGAAGAACAGAGCGAGCTGGACGAAGGGTTTATATGTAGGATGACCTTTAGTACCAGTTCGTGGCACGAACCGGTCCTAAAGGTGTTGGAGGGCCCCTAGTCTAACAACATCCTGGCACCACTCTCTTTAGTACCGATTCGTAGCACGAACCGGTGCTAAAGGTTTGCCACGAACTGATACTACTGAGAGTGGCCCGCCTAGCCGTTGGAACCGGCACTACTAGAAAAAGGGCTGTTAGTGGCGCACGTGTTTTTGCTATTAATGGCGCACTACAGGTGCGCCACTATTAACACGTCACTAGTAAAAAAATAGTAATGGCGCACCTCTGGCGCGCCACTAGTTTCCTAGATAATAGTGGCGCACCACATAGTGCGCCATTACTATGTCCACCAGTGCGGCATTACTATACGTCCCAGGGGGCCATATTTACCTTGTGCTCTGGGTTAGTAATGGCGCACTCTTAGATAATGCGCCAGTGGTGTGTTTATTTCAGTGTGCCACTAAAGTGCAATATGGTGCACCACTACTATGAATATTAGGAATTATTATTTTTTCTTTTCTGATATTTGCACAGGTTACAAAATACATTACTGCACAGAATATAAACTGCACAACATATGAACAAAAGTTTTATCGAATATAATAGAAGATTAGTCTCCGAATACAATTCATCATATTAGTCTCCGAATTCAAAATACCGAACAAAGTTAGAACATTACAAGTCTCGAGACCGCGAGTAGCGAGTTTGTCGTCACATTACAAAGTCGATATCGATCATCTAAACTACCATCACATAGAAGAGAGCTACGGTCACGATGAGCATCGTCGTGATGAAACTGGTCTTCATCCGGTTCCTCCTCCGCTCCCTCCTCTCTCCCGCTAGATAGCGCGTGTATCTAGCTTTCGCCTACGCCCTAGTGGTGTACCCTTTGTAATTGTTACCGCTGAAATGGTGAACCTGTCTCCGACACTCCTCCCAGTGGTCGTAGACTCCGGGAACATTACCCTTGTACATGACATACGACAGCATCTCTATGCACTAGACAAACAAAACATTAGTAGCAATTCACAGACAATACATAAGCAATATATAAGTATGCAACAAAAGGATCGGAAGAGAAAATCAACACATTAATAGCACGATTCATGGTCCTACTAATAAATAGCATCGATTACATATAAGTTGGACGTCTATCCAAAATAAAGAGACATACAAGTTCATTAAAGTATAATTACAACATGAGCTAATCGATATTCCAGAACTACATAGCATCAATACTTTTGACTCGACTCAGACCAGAGCATGGATGAAGCCGCTGTCTATCGTGATGGTCATGAGTGTGCGGTTGTTGTCGGCCTGCATTTGTAGCGTTGTATCTATTTCACTGTTGGACGGTTGACATCTGAGGTAGAACTGCCCCGAGGTACGAAGGACATCTTGATGGATGATTTCCGCAAACTCTGACTGCATGTGAAAGAATTCGTGTCTGATGTTCGCGTCCTGGATTGCCAAAAAGCATGCGGCCCAAACTTTGAGATTAGTTGGTGGCAGAAGGTCATTACGGTCACGTACGATCGCCCGCATGTGATGAGGGGCGTAGTAGGCATCCTTCTGACCGCCAGGCGGCTGCTTGACGCAGGGGAACGTCGTTACGTGGGTGAACACATGCTTGCCGTACCTACAAATGTGCCTCCTGAAGGTGCCTCCAGATTTGGCGTAGCCGAGGAGAGCATCATCAAGCACTTTCTTGATATTTGTGTAGTCTTTCTTCGACTGACGGTCCGAGTCAAAATACGTGGCCATGGAATATTTCGGGCTTAAGAGGATGAGTGTGTAATGTGTGTCACCGCACAAAACACAGAATGTTAGAAGAAAAAAGAACGATCAAAATCTAAGAAATCATATGTTATGGGGCGGTGAGGGGATGACTTACTCGGGAAAGTAAGGCACGAGGAAGTTATCCTTATCTACGTTCGCCAGAATGACGCCTTCTAGGTATGAACTCGCGACTTGCCGGTCCCCAGTGCTGCCCAAGATCTTGGCACACATGTAGAAGGGGTCGACTCTCACGATGTCCGGTGTTTTGTCTCTAATGATCTGCATCTCCATACTGAGTGAAAATAGCCGAATGAAGGTGTAGTGCAGCGGATGAAGGTTAAACATAGCGAAGATGTCATCAAACCGTAGGACGATCATACCCCCGATGGTGCTATCGACAAAGCCCTTGCCCTCTGGCACATTGGCCACGAAAACCGGGTATGCCACTTCATTCTCGGAGAGACGCCGCTTCTCCATAGAAAGAACACTGTCATGCAGACTCCGCATAGCACCGGTTGCACCATTGAGCAGATTAGTCGGTAGCATCGGCCTACCCGCCACATGCACCCTCCTCGATATATCCTTAGGTGAAGGTGGCCCGTCCTGAGCATGGATCGTACTTGGTGCCAGCTGCCTTGCACCCTTGTTAGTTTTTATTTTACGTCCCTACTGCTTCTTCTGTTGTAATGGGATCGAGTTCTGC
This sequence comes from Triticum dicoccoides, assembly GCF_002162155.2. Taxonomy (NCBI): domain Eukaryota; kingdom Viridiplantae; phylum Streptophyta; class Magnoliopsida; order Poales; family Poaceae; genus Triticum; species Triticum dicoccoides. Next base: position 686,082,336 of record NC_041386.1, read on the forward strand.
TCAGAGACCACCTTCTTGAGTGTGTTGGGGCTGATAATATTTCGCTCCTCGGCTATCTGAGGCTCGGTGAAGGCGGCAGCTGGAGGCATCTCCTGAGAACTGGACGCCAGACGACGCCTGTTGCAATTGGGTTTCTCTGCGGTACCAGCTAGATCGCGATCGTCTTTTGCAGGGTTGGGTTCTTGAGAAGGAGGCCCCAAGAATTCGTCACCGTACCCATGTTCGTTGAAGTACTTCTCGGCGTTGGTAAATGTACCGTCGTCATCGTCCGGATCCCGTGCCATATGCATGTCCAGATCAGCTGGCGGGGGTAGCGTTGCGGCAGTCTTTTTATGGCTTGGCGCCGGCACGACTGGCGGTGTTGTCTGTGGGGTGGTGTCCCCCGCCCCGAAACGAGTCTGGCTCTTCGGCCAAATCATGTTCCAGCTTATGCAGGCGCTGAGTGTCATCACATCATCTTCGTCGGCCCCAGGGGGTCGATAGGGAGGTAACAAGTCGTTGCAGCTCCGCATCACCTGAACCAGTTGAAGCCTATACACGGTGGGTGGCATCGGATTACCGTGGAATACGCGGCTGCCAGGTTGAATGATTTTGGCATTGGCGAAATCGATCAAATCGCCGTAGACAAAGTGCGGGAGAGTGCATAGAGCGTCGGCGGCGCCCTGCGAAAACATGTAGGGCGTCAGGGATGCCCAGTCAAAGGAAAGGAGATGAAGTCATCGGCCGAGGCTTAGTTACCATGATGGCGTCGAGCTCGGCTAATGTTGAGGCACCGCGAACGGCAGGCGTGGAAGTGACGGAGGGGCCGCTTGCTGCCGAGGTGGCGGCCGCCGTATTCTTCCCACACCCTGGTGCATTAAGCTCCAATGCCGGCGCCGGCGCCGGAGACACCAATGCCGCCTCCCCTGGAGACACCAATGGCGCCGGCGCATTGTGCAAGTTGCTGCCCGTGAAGCTGGGAATCATGGGCGGCCCATGTTTGCTGCCCGTAATCCACGCATGCATCCCCTGAACCAATGTAGGCATAATGGCGGTGATCGTCGCTCACAGTTGGTCTCGCACTTGCTCTTCGACTATCTCCAAAATCCGCGCCACTTGTGCCTTGAGTTCTTTAACCTCGCGCTCCTGGCTTTCCGAGATGGTCTTTCTCTCCTTTCGCCCAGCCGTATAGTATTCCGACCATTTCATGGACAAGCCTTTTCCGGCCACACGACCAGCTGACGACGGCTTATTGAACTTATCCTTGTTTTTTGCTATGTTCAACGCCCTATTTAAAGTGGTGTCCCAAGGGGCAAACGGGGACCCCGCGCTACTGCTTTCAGTTTCCTGCAGAAGGAATGTGAACTATTTAGGAATTTGGCTTCATTAATTAGAATGCAACCATATGGAGCTAATTACACGGGGATGTATTCCTTACCAGAACAAGCTTAAGCGCCTTGGTCTTCGGATCCGTGGTAAGCTCCTTTGTAACCGGGTCCATCTTGTACCGGGACCTGACATAGTTCATGGTCTGCTTGTCACAGTATTTAGCAAAGATGGGCGGTAGGCCTTGCTCGGCACGCTTCGCGTCCTCCTTGTCTCATATAGGTTCCGTCACTCTGTAACCGCCGGGACCGAGTTTGTGGACCCCTAAGTTCAAGTCCCGCATATCTTTCCCCCACTGACTTGATTCCGCGGATGCGTTGCTCTCGCACTTGATCTTGAACTCCCGGTAGTCAGCTTCTCTGATCGAAGTATTTTTATCCTTGATCTTCTCATAACTATCACCACATAGAATCCTACTCCTCACCGCGGCTCTCCAAGTAGACAGGGCCGTGCTCATCTTCGTGAGTGTGGCATTGTTCACTTTATTACCTGAGAGGCGTGTGTTTGCGAAGTAACCGGGGAACTTGTATCGTTCGTGCAGCTTCATGAAGAGGAGGTTGCGCAAATTCCCTCGGTCACGATGCCATAGGTTCTCGGTGTTGATCGAGACGGTGCTCCGGAGAATGCACCCGAGTTGTCCCGCGTACCCACTGACTAATTCTTTGGGCACTGTTGGATACCCACTGGAGGACACTTCAGTAAATTCCTCCTTGACGGTGCCGAGTACGTTCGGGCACTAGTCCTTCTGTTGCCTCTTCGGTTGGCTGCCATCTGTGCGTGCACTGCCATCATAAGTGGTGGCATCCTCGGCGGCACCATCAGTGGTGTCATCCCCGACGCCACTAGGGGTTGTGTAGTCGGGATCAGTGTCTTCCGCGGCGTCCTCATAGCGGTGAGGTTCTTCCTCTATCTCCTGGGATAGCTCCCAGAATTGCTTGCCCGAACCGCAGACCTCATCGTTGCTGGCCATGTTCGCTCTAAATAGGAAAAAAGTTTGGTCAAAAAGTTGGTTATTGTCAAGGAACAAGATCTCTAAGTTGACCAAATAACCTAATTCTCGAGGAATGTCACCAAAAAGTTGGTTATTGTCAAAGAACAATTGAGAGATGTTTGTGATATTCCCTAGGTGTACACTACTAGATACCTGTAGTATAATTCAGAATAAAGGCTACTAGCGTTGACAAGCATTTCCTTTCTGCTCGTCTAGAAAATATTTAACAGGAGTAAACTTCTAGAGTTAACAAATAGGGCATCTTCTAGGTTAAACTATAAATGTTGATTAATTTTTGTTCCGTTTGAGAATCGGGCACCTTCTAGGTCAAAAAAATTGGGCATGACCTTTGCTAATTTTCTTGACCTAGGAGTGCCCCATTCTCAACCGAAACGGAAATTAATCAACATTTCAGCAGAAAGGGGTATGAACAAGCAGATTTTACTCCAGAGAGTTCTTGCAGGTGCGTATGAACTACAACATCTCAAAGCAGATAACAACACAACAACAAATGAAATTGCCAGAACTGAATGCTCTGCTTCTTCTCATACCCTCCAAAGAACTTTAACGAGCAGCAGCAGATAACAACACAACAGCAGCAGAATAACAACTTGTTATTCCTCTAAAGTTGACAGCAACCAACCATATCTCGGTTCAGCATGAACTATCTATTCAGTCAAAATTCTGATGCAAGCAAACATTTTGTTTGTGTCATCGCAAATCAACACTGAGTTTCAGTCTCTTGAAACAGAATTCCACCAAACTTGTTGTATATGTATTCCATTGTGTTTGTGGGTGTTCTGTCAAAGTAATTTTCTTCTCTGTGTGCATATAGCTTAGTTACCTGCTGCTAGTGGGTTTAGCTACTGTACTGCTCAGGATTATCTGAATATAGACTTATTATTACCTAATAGTGGGTGTTCAAAAACCATTGTAAGTTTCAATGCTACGGCTGCTCATGATCAAAATACAAGACATGCTGATAACCAGCTTGAACATGTTTGCTTAATTGCAATTGAGTAATATAATACAGCTGGGGCAAAATAAAAAAAATCAGGTAGGGCGGCTTGCCCCCTAGCGATTCATCAAAAAAATAACAGGAGGGGATCCCTAACTACAAGCATGCTGATAACTAAAACCAAGCCGAAAATTAACTATACTACACAAGGCATAAGGCATACCTAACCAAGATCTATAAATAACAGGGGGAAAATAAATAAAAAACAAAAGAGAAAAAGTGATTAATAACACATACCTGAAGCCTCAACGAGTGCACCTCTAAGAAAGTAGAGGAAACCCTAACACTCACACCACCTCAAAATCAAAATCCCTACAAAAGATCTCAAAATCAACAGACAAAACTTAAAATAGATGGCTATATCTAACCCTAGTTGAGTGCCCACAACATGAACTACAGAAGAAAGAGGAACTGGAAATACTAACATGTTGAAACAAAAGCATCTGCGCATCCGAAGAAGATTCAAACTACATACTATTCCTAAACATTTGCCCCTTGCAAGCATTATCACAAACACCTACCGAGCAAAAATCCTTTCACATGTAATGGAATCAAACACCTACGGCAGGTGCTCATCCAGTGCAGAAATCAGGGGGGGGAATTTTGAGCGGGTAGAGGATGCAATAGGAAGGAGGGAGGGGAGGGAGGAGGAAGGAGGGGTGGTGGCTACCTGCCAATGGACCGGTCGCCGGCTAGCTCCGGGCGGCGGTGTTGCTGGGCGGGGGTGGCTGCGCCGTGGTCGGGGAGGGAGGCGCTGCGGTGCCGGAGGCGGGGCCGTGGAGGCTGGGCGCATGTGGCTGCCCGGCTCGTATATTGCTGGTGTATCCCCGCGGCCGGCAACCGATGTGCATAGGTGGTTGTCCGGGACGGGGCGACGGTGGCGAGGCTTTCTGTGCTCTGTGGGAGAGGAGAGGGCGGAGAGGGCGGAGAGGAGAGGAGAGGAGAGGGGGGTGAGGAGGCAGGGCGGTGGCGGTGGAGCGGGCGCGGGAGGACGGCGAGATGCTCCCCCGGGGTCGTCGGGTTAGGTGTGGGGGAGGTGGATCTGGCGAGGGAGGGAGAGAGGCCAGATGGAGAGGGGAGCAAGTGGAGTGGGGAGAGGGTTAGCAACGGCGCACCTTTTAGGGGTGCGACATAAACACTGTGATAGCAATGGCGCACCTTCCCCTAGTGCGCCATTACTAACATTTTTTTAGATTTTTGGTTGCATCTAATAATTTTTTAGAAAATTATGATCAAATTTGAAAACATTTATGAATGTGAAAAAATATCATCAAATTTGAAAATATTTATCAAAAAATATGAATGTGAAAACATTTATGAATATGAAAAAATATCATCAAATTTGTTATTTGAAAATATATTTTTTGGATTTTTAGTTGCATCTAATTTTTTTTAGAAAACGTTTATGAATATTAAAAAATATCATCAAATTTGAAAAAATATTCATGAATTCAAAAAGTTCCCATGAAATTTAAAAATATTCATGAGTTCAAAACATATTAACAAATTCAATACTTTTTGTGAGTTAGAAATTCAATACCAGAATAAACCTAAATAAAAATTGGTATACCAATGGCGCACCTCCTAGGGGTGCGCCATAAGTACCTTGATAGCAATGGCTCACCTTCTCCTCGTGCGCCATTAGTAACTTTTTTTTGGATTCTTAGTTGCATTCATTTGTGAATTGGTAAAACATTTATGAATATGAAAAAATATCATCAAATTTGAAAAAATATTCATGAATTCAAAAAGTGCCCATGAAATTTAAAAATATTCATGAGTTCAAAAAATATTAACCAATTCAATACTTTTTGTGAGTTAGAAATTCAATACCAGAATAAACATAAATAAAAATTGGTATACCAGAAGAAACATAAATACCAGAATAAACATAAATAAATATTCATGAGGACTAGAACAGAAGAAATGTCATTTCCATATGTCGAAATACAATCGAGAAATGAAAACTACAATTTAAATACAATCGATCTTAGCTAGCTATCTTTTCACAATATTCTTGTCCTTATTTTTCTCAAATGGAGTTCTTCTCTTGAACGGACGTCCTTTAGGTAGGGTGGTCCTGCTTCTTCTTGTGGTGTATGCTGGTACTTCATCGTCGTCGTCATGTTCCATCTTCGGGTCGCTGTACTTGTCGAAGTCTTGCTCATTGGCGACACCATCCATTCCGATGATCTTCCTTTTGCCTCTCCTCACGACAACACGACTTGGCTTTGACGGGTCGGTAATGAAGAAGCATTGATCCACTTCGGAAGCGAGTACCCATGGCTCATTTTTCGGGGTATAACCATGGTGGTGAAATACCGGTCTTCTTTTAGGACGCTCTGGGCCCATCTGACAGGGAACATCGGGACCTTCTCTCCAGCATAGCTCAGCTCCCAGATCTCCTCGATCCTTCCGTAATATCTGTCCTTGTCATTACCGGTGTAGACTCCATCGCTACCCCGGAGTTCTGATAACCATCGCTCTTCATGTCCTTTTCCTTGGTGTAGAATGTGTAGCCGTTGATATCGTACGCCTCATAGGTCACAGGTTGTGCTCGGCGCCCTGTGACAAGGCGAATATGAGTTTTTCTTCCGCGGAAGAATCCTCATGTAAAGGGTACGTCAAAAGCTTCTCCCTTAACCAACGCATGAAACATGAGTTGTGCGCTTTAATTATATCTCCGTCCGTCCTCTGTTGGCCTCGGTCATTGTACGTCTTCTCAATAAAGGTTTTGTGCTCTACCACCCAAGGATCGACCACGTGTCTGTGTTGTAGCGCGACTAGGTTTGCTCTTTCAAAGTCGGCAAGTCGACCCTTGAAGTGGACATGCATTTCGCGACGACCCTCCCGGTGACCCCATCCAGCGAGCCTGCCGAGGTGACTGTTGACGGGCGGACCAATGGGGTTCTCGATGCCTAGATAATTCGTGCAGTTGGAGATGCACTCTTCAGTCAGAAAGCCCTTGGCTATGCTTTCCACTTGACGTGACATGTTGCGAACGTATCCTTTGATGACACCATTCAACCTTTCGAATGACATCATGCTGTGCAGGAACATCGGCCCGAGTTGGATGATATGCTCCACAATATGGACCAGCAGATGCACCATAACGTCGAAGAATGCGGGCGGGAAGTACATCTCAAGCTCGCATAGTATCACCACGATCTCTTCCTGTAGCCTTCTGAGTTGCCTCACGCCAACCGACTTCCGAGAGATGACGTTGAAAAAGTTGCATAGGCCAACTAGCATTCACGGACATGCACGTCCATGATCCCACGGATTGCAACTGGAAGTATCTGCGTCATCAGCACGTGACAGTCGTGAGACTTCATCCCGCTGAACTTTTTCTTCGTTGAGTCTAGGTATCTGCTTATCTTCCCCGCGTAACCGTAAGGAAATTTTACTCCTACGAGGTAGGTGAAAAACTGCTTGATCTCCTCCTGACTTAGAGTGAAGCACGCGGGAGGGCAGTCATTCCCGATCTTCTTGGCCTGTTTGCCTTTGCCATGACTTTCCGTGTCCTTCGCCTCATCATCATCATCATCATCATCCTCATTAGCGTGAAGCTCCTCCCTAATGCCCATTGATTTCAAGTCTGCCCTTGCTTTCGGCCCATCTTTGATCCCCTCTAGCATGTTGAGTAGGGTACCAAGAAGACTCTCGCACACGTTCTTCGTGATATGCATTACATCAAGGTTGTGAGGCACACGGAGGATATTCCAGTATGGCAAGTCCCAGAAAACAAACCTCGTTTTCCATACCTTCAGCAGCGGCTCTGGCGCCTTGTCACAGCCCTAGCCTTGGCCTTGCTTGTTATTGCATCATCATCTTGCATCATGTTTAAATTTCTCAGAAACTTGAAATAGGGGACAAACCAAACCCTAATACCAAATGAATTCAAATAGGCTCAAATAAAATCACTTCCAATAAACCCAAAGTGACTTCAGGAAAAGTCCATAATTTTTGAAACTAGTGAAAACCTCTGACAAAAAAATTGGTGCATATTTTCCTAGGTCATTTCAGGTTTTTGGATTAATTCATAAGTATTTGAATTGGAGCATTTAATGGCTATAAATATTTTAAATGCTTCAATAATTCTGAAAACATTTGAGGGTTGTTAGTAAACATTTTAAAAGTGCCCACAAATTTTCTCAGGAGTTTTAAAAATGGTTTAGTATTATTACTAAATCAAAAACAGAAAAGCAAAATAGAAAACAGAAACAATTAATAAGACAGAGAGAGAGAAGGACTCACCTGGGCTTCTCACCTGCAGCAGAGCCGGTCCAGCTCCTGTTCTGGCCCAGCCCACCAGGGGCTCCCCCTGTCGTCTTCCTCCTTCTGTCAGGAGGACAACCAGGTGCGTGGCGAGTGCCGACGCTGCCCTGGCCACCTCCTACTTCCCCGGCCCCTCCTAGCGTCGCCACGACGACGACCTGAAGCCCCGTCCCCTCTCCCTCACTGGCCGCTCTCTCTCCCCTACCTCTGGCTCTCTCCCTCCCACGCAACCAAGCGCGTCGTCGCCATCGACGCCGTCCACCGCGGCCACCGTCTAACACTCGCCTCGCCGACGCTTCCACAAGAACCGCAGGACTCCCTCCATCTCCACGCTGACGCACACGACCGGAGAAGGCCACAACCGTCCGCAACCTCGCCTTCTTCCTCCTCGGCCATCGGACCTCATCACCGTCGATTCTCCATCGTCCCTGCCTCCCCGAGCTTGAAGCCTGTCTCATTAAAACCGCGGTGAGCTACTGAGCGTTTCCCCTCTGCCCCCCTGCTTGCTCCCGCCCTCTAGCCATAGCCCCGAGGTCACCCGAGGCCGCCGTCCGCCATGGCCGGCAAGCCCGCGCTCCCGAGCCTCTCCTGCTCGCTCCAGGGGCACTGACACGCTCCTGGCGCCTCCAGGAGGATGCCTCTCCACTCCGCTTGCTCGCTCGAGCGCTGCAGCCGCGTCCCTGCCCCAGCCTGAACACCGGCCGCTGCCGCGAGCTCGTTGCGGCGAGCTCCAGCCATCCCGCGCCATCCCACGTGCCTCCCCTGGATGCGCGCGATCAAGGGCAACCCTCTGGTGCCCTTGGCTTGGCCCAACACCGCACGTAGCGCCACTCTGGCAACCCTCCGCCGTGTTTTGGGTCGCCGCCGGCTGAACTCCGGCGAGCTGACGTGGTCGCGCAATTAGCAGCTAATCCCCACTACACAACCGCCTGAGCCAATGACAGATGGGTCCCACACCCTAATTAACTCCAGCTTTATTTCTGCTTAGATTAGTTATAACCCAACGGGACCCACGCGTCAGCTTTGACCAAGCTGACGTGGCTGTTGACTGGGCCTACATGTCAGCAACACTAACCAGCCCCAGCCGCTGACCAGTGGACCCCACAGGTCAGGTTTGACATGGACCGCACCCCGTTGACTCGCTTACGTCATTCTGGCGTAGTGCTGACGCGGTAATGCATTTTCTGGAATTAGTTTATATACAGGAAATTCCAGAAAATAGCCAAAACTTCTAAAAATCATAGAAAATCAACCATAGCTCCAAATCAAACAAGTTATACATGACAAATGATCAGAAAAATCCAATTTATCCATCTGTACCATTTTCATGCATGTTAGAACAACTTATGGCTGCTGCTTAGGACAAATCATATAAATGGCATTTGAATTTCACATATGGAGTTTGGATTTGAACTTAGGGTTCAAACCAGCTTCATTTAACTTTGTTGCTAGCTGCATTAGCTCAAAACACCAGCATGTTGCCATGTCATGATCATGCATCATATTGTGCATTGCATTGATTGTATTTCTTCTCTGTTGCCAGTATTTATCCCCTCTCGATAGACGATGTTCCGACGTTGTGATCGTTGATACTGATGAAGACTCAATGCTATCTTCAGAAGTGCCAGGCAAGCAAAACCCCCTTGTTCATTCCGATACAATCCCACTCTCTCGCTCCTGCTCTCTTTTACTGCATTAGGACAACAATGATTCAACTGTTAGATGTTGCGGTAGTTGAACCCCTTATCCTCTGTATAACCTGTCATTGCCACAGTAAATAGATGAAACCCACTAGCATGAGTAGGAGTTGTTTGAGCCCTGATGTGCCTACTCATTCATGTTTGTTTGTCATGCCTGCTACTGCTTAAAGTTGAGTCAGGTCTGATTCATCGGGGATGAATTGGAGGTGTGTAAACATGTCCTACTGTGTGTGAGCTAAGTGTGTGAACACGATTTGGTAAAGGTAGCGGTGAGAGGCCATGTAGGAGTACATGGTGGGTTGTCTCATTGAAGCCGTCCTTAGGAACTGAGTTCTGTGTTTGTGATCCATGAACAGCTACTACCACGCATTGGAATGCTTAAGTTCCCCTCTCGACTTATTAATCAACCTGATCTCTGTCCAGGAGTTGCAACTAGTTTCTGGTGTTTGTAGGTAGTGTTAGTAGTCTACCAAGTGGCACCCAGTACAGGTGGGCTTGGGACAGACTAGGCACAGTGGCCCGGTGTACCAAGTGGCACCCGGATGGTGGACATGGGAACCCTGCACACATCGTTTGGGGCCGTGAGCGACACCCCGGCCGGATCTCCTTGCGGATGGAACCCGAATAGGCGATAAACCTGGATGAGAGACTTGTGTGGTTAGTCAGGTCATGGCTGACTCCCTGGCCAGGCTTCCGCTTGAAGGTTGCCGAGATTCACGAGGTGTACATGGCGGTATGTGGCGAGAGTGTGTGTGAAGAAGTACACCCTTGTAGGGTTAATATGATCTATTCGAACAGCCGTGTCCGCGGAAAAGGACTTCTGGGTTGCCTATACAGTTCATAGACAAGCGAAAGTGGATACTCTAAACTGCGCAAGATAAGCGTAAGTGCTATGGATGGCAGTCTTGTAAGGAGACGGAGCGGATCCATAGTGGTGTATTGATATGGTGAATATGTGAACTCGTGTGCGCCACCTCAGAAGAGTTACTTGCAGTCGTAGTTCAGGTTAGCCACTGAGTCAAAGCTGGCTTGCTGCAGTTAAACCCCACCACCCCCTTTGTTGATACTGGTGCATATGTAGTTAGTTCTGATGTAAGTCTTGCTGGGTACATTTGTACTCATGTTGCTTAATTTATGTTTTTGCAGAGAGACTTCAGTCTCGCTAGTAGTTCCACGTGGACTTCAACGTTTAGCTTGTTACCTCAACTACGATCTTGAGCCCTCGGCAGGATCTGGTAGACAGTCAGGCTTCTCAGCCTTTTTCATTTGTAGATGTCTATACTCAGACATGTTAAGCTTCTGCTTGTGCTTGACTTGTGTGCTCTGAATGCTGGGTCATGAGACCCATGTTTGTAATATCTCGCTCCTCGGAGCCTATTGAATAAAATACTTTGAGTTGTAGAGTCATGTTGTGATGCCATGTTGTATTTGCACATATCGAGAATATTGTGTGTATTTTATTGAAATGCTTGGTATGTGTGGGATCTGACTATCTAGTTGTTTATCCTTGGTAGCCTCTCTTACCGGGAAATGTCTCCTAGTGCTTCCACTGAGCCTTGGTAGCTTGCTACTGCTCCGGAACACTTAGGCTGGCCGGCATGTCTCCTTCTTTGTTCCTGTGTCTGTTCCTTCGGGGAAATGTCACGCGGTGTCTACCGGAGTCCTGTTAGCCTGCTACAGCCCGGTTTACCGGAGTCCTGCTAGCCCAGTTGCTACAGCCCGGATTCACTCGCTGATGACCGACACGTTCGTTGTTGGGTCATGTATGCCTGTCCCTGTAAGTTAGTGCCACTTTGGGTTCACGACTAGCCATGTCAGCCCGGGTTCTTTGTCATATGGATGCTAGCGGCACTATCATATACGTGAGCCAAAAGGCGCAAACGGTCCCGGGCGAGGTAAGGTGGCACCTATGGGAATACCGTGCGTGAGGCCGCAAAGTGATATGATGTGTTACATGCTAGATTAGTGTGACTTAGGATCGGGGTCCTGACAGCTTTGGTATTAGAGCTTGACTGCCTGTAGGTTTACCAAGCCAAACTTCTCGAAGTTGAGTCTAGAAATTCCTTAGTTATATGAGGGAATTGATTGTGGAAGGGAACGTAAGGCTCTTTTTACTCCTTTACCTTATGCCCTTTCTGATCTGAGTCATCCTCTTCTCTTCTACGGGGATTAAGAACTAGGCTTCTCATCTTTCTATCAGGATGACGTGTTACTAATCCATAGACTTATATGATTGATGGTTTCAAGCTTCATTTCAGTTCCTACTACTTCCGTATGTTAACTATTGATCTCGAACCCTTGATATTGTGCTTCTGAGTGGTTATGCCGCCATTTTTGTAGCATGTCTCAAATTTTTGAGCATTTACAGCCGTTATGCTGTCCGAGTCATCCCAGGTTTCTAAATAGTCTGATGCATTTGCAAATCCCTCCTCCCATTCCTGATGTCCTTTTGGGCCAGATTAAGCACACTAATCGGTGAGTTGAGGTACTCTATTGCCTCGACATATATGTTGGAGTTAGTATTATGACCCTAGGTGTTTTAGGGAGTCACCTAGTAATCTAGCCATGTTTTGTGTTCCTAGTGTGATGATTCTGGCCACCAATCTCGAAAGCATCCCGTGATGCCATTTAGTAGTAGGTATTCTACTCCTGGGTTCTTGACCCAAGATTTACTCTACTTACCTCGTGTTGATAGTGTTGCTCGTACCTTTAGATATTAGTAACCTTTGCGATAGTCCTCAAGGTCTGTGGTATTTCCTTCTTCCAAATACTATGAACCACTTATGGCAGAAGTTTGTTGGATCAAAAGATCATAACAGGAGTGTTCTCGATGAGTTCTTCATTTTATATTGTGACTCTGCCAGCTCAACCTTTTTGCATGGACTATCCGGAAGAAACATGTTGAACTTGGTTCGACATACTAATCTATGCATCCACAACTCAGAAAGTTACATGTTCCTTGAATTGTCCCTCTTTAGTTGTTTTTTGGCCCTCGTCCATCGATTGATAGTCAGGAGTAGTTATGTATTTGTGTTCATCGATGCCACTACTCTTGTAGCCCGTCAAGCCATTCTATTCGGGAATGACTAGGAGAAACAAACTCCAGTACCTCATCCATATCTAGGATTGGGTCAAAGCAATTGTATTCCGCGGACCAAAATGCCAAACCAGCTTTTGCTCTGCTGTACCCTGGAGTGTTACCATCTTTATGTCAAGAGTGTCATGAGAATTGCACCACCTCCTATGAATTCTTGACGCAGTAATACTTCTTGCCATCATTATTCATTCCTCGGTTCCCGTGTTATTGTAATCGGAATGCCGACAAGTGTACCGTGATGTGCGAAATCAATACTCCTGGCAACTCCATTGCTTGGTAGTTAATGGACAATACTCTCATTCTTAGCGTGCTGGTTATTGAATTATCATTCTAAGACTGATTGTGCTACCTAGTCCATTTTTCCTGGTGCACTCTTCGATCAAGAGTTAGGATTGTGTCAATCCCTCACTCTTTTGATCATATCATGTTGCCCTGAAAAGCAAGGTTGTTCTCGAGCTTAGTAACATAGCGGTGGTTCATGATTTTTCGAATATCTTCTCGGAAGTATTACCAGGTTGTTCCCTGACTGTTATGTTGAGCTCGTGATCAAGTTGGTTTCCTGTAAACCACCCTTTCTCCAAGAATCTGTGTTGGATACCCTGAGCTAGTTGGTTAAGCTAAACAACAACTTGGAGAGTTGGAAGATAAAAGCTTGCCTAACTTAGTTCGTTCCAAAGGGATATTCTTTTGTAGTGTGTGTTGAAGAAAGATGATATCTGCATCGATTGGTCCCTGTGATCAGTTATTGGACCTATTGTCTTATCAATCCTTTGATTTGAGTATGGGCTATCGTCAAGTCGAATCAGAACCAACGATGTTTGTAATGTTGTCTTACTCGTGGTTGATCCCTCGAGCATACACCATTACATCTTTTGGTCTGACCAATACTATCACCGTGTTCACATGATGGCGGAAGTCCAGTGATATGGAAATTCCAATGAGTTGTTGTTGAGCCCATTAGCAGCATTTTGTCTCCCCCATGACTCATGTTGAACATCAACCTAGTGTTGGAAACTTTTATAAGCATTATCTTCATGTTCCATCCGTGAAGAATATGTTGGATGAAAGAAGTGACTTTCTCTGATTCACGTGCATTTGGTGCAAGTTGCCGCCGTGAGTTCGAGAAAGATTGTTTTTGTTCCCCCCTGGTACCATCCAAAGTCAGTCATGCATGTGCGAAGTATGCTATGGTTTGACAGGCTCGCAACCTTCATTCCATATGTATCCCTAGCACACCAAGCCACTAACTGATTTGTTCAAGGACAAGAAGTTCCTTCCTAAGAGCTAATCATGACTTATGTTAGGACTTTGTTATCCTCGATGATGGTTCCCCACCTGAACTCAGTAGTGTTTTATTTATAAGACTACTACGTGGTCATGCTTGCTTTGGACAGCGTGTTCACAAGTTTGTAGTAGAACCAGCTCATGTTTTGGAGCTTTCTATTGTAGTTCATTTCTTGAGAATCTCGAAACATCGTCTTGTCAATTTGTGTTGCAAAATTTCTTTTCCAGACATGATGTCTGAAATGTCCTGTTCCCGACCAGATCTGAATCTCAGGCAGATACGATGGTTGGAACTTTTCCAAGATCTATGATGTAGGTCCCGACAAGGTCGATGTTGGCCGACACACCTAGCCGGAAGATCTATTATTGTAGTATCTTGAATGAGCAATTCGACCATTTTCTCCATGAGGATTTGGTATGACTTATTCCACAAGTTGTTCCTTATGGATTTTTGCTTCCGAAGTCCGACCTTTACTTGATGGCCATGTTCATGTTTTAAGCGTTTACCATGGTACCTAGTACATCAAGGAGAACATTAGAAGCGGAGTGCTAGATGTCTCTCGGTCGATCATCCAGATTTTGCTCCCTTGGCCTCGTTAAGGTGAAATCTGAGAAGGTGTTGTCTTCCTTTGCACCTGCATTGTCCATCACTATTCATCATGGTACTAAGATGTGTTGCCAGGATCCTTGGCACAGATGTTGGTAAAACCTTGATGAATATGGAAATGCTCAAGTTCTTGAAGGCATGCTCAGGCACTAGGTTACATCCTCGGTATCAATTGGAATGTGCCTTCCACTTGCCAAATTGCCCTATAACCGTAGTTTCCTTTCCAAACTGAGTATGCCATTTCTTCGAATTCCTTCAAAGGATCGTTTGTGAATTGCCATTAGCCTAGTATGAAGAGCTTCAATAATCCTTTTCGATAGAGTTTCTTTCTGTCGTCGTCGTGTTAGATCAAGATCTCGAAAGCAAAGATGTCAAGATCAATTTGGAGCAATGAATCAATATCAATGATGAGGGCAGTTGGATCATGAAGATCGTGATAGCTTTGTATCCCCTCTGTCTTCTTACCTCACGTCTTGAATCTCGGGACGAGATTCTTGTTTAGTGGGGGTGAGTTGTCACAGCCCTAGCCTTGGCCTTGCTTGTCATTGCATCATCATCTTGCATCATGTTTAAATTTCTCAGAAACTTGAAATAGGAGACTGACCAAACCCTAACACCAAATGAATTCAAATAGGCTCAAATAAAATCACTTCCAATAAACCCAAAGTGACTTCAGGAAAAGTCCATAATTTTTGAAACTGGTGAAAACCTCTGACAAAAATTGGTGCATATTTTCCCAGGTCATTTCAGGTTTTTGGATTAATTCATAAGTATTTGAATTGGAGCATTTAATGGCTATAAATATTTTAAATGCTTCAATAATTCTGAAAACATTTGAGGGCTGTTAGTAAACATTTTAAAAGTGCCCACAAATTTTCTCAGGAGTTTTAAAAATGGTTTAGTATTATTACTAAATCAAAAACAGAAAAGAAAAATAGAAAACAGAAACAATTAATAAGAGAGAGAGAGAGAAGGACTCACCTGGGCTTCTCACCTGCAGCAAAGCCGGCCCAGCTCCTGTTCTGGCCCAGCCCACCAGGGGCTCCCCCTGTCGTCTTCCTCCTTCTGCCAGGAGGACAACCAGGTGCGTGGCGAGTGCCGACGCTGCCCTGGCCACCTCCTGCTTCCCCGGCCCCTCCTAGCGTCGCCACGACGACGCCCCGAAGCCCCGTCCCCTCTCCCTCACTCGCCGCTCTCTCTCCCCTACCTCTGGCTCTCTCCCTCCCACGCAACCGAGCGCGTCGTCGCCACCGACGCCGTCCACCGCGGCCACCGGCTAACACTCGCCTCGCTGACGCTTCCACAAGAACTGCAGGACTCCTCTCCATCTCCACGCTGACGCACATGACCGGAGAAGGCCACAGCCGTCCGCAACCTCGCCTTCTTCCTCCTCGTCCATCGGACCTCATCGCCGTTGATTCTCCGTCGTCCCTGTCTCCCCGAGCTCGACGCCTGTCTCATTAAAACCGCGGTGAGCTACTGAGCGTTTCCCCTCTGCCCCCTGCTTGCTCCCGCCCTCTAGCCGTAGCCCCGAGGTCACCCGAGGCCGCCGTCCACCATGGCCGGCGAGCCCGCGGTCCCGAGCCTCTCCTGCTCGCTCCAGGGGCACTGACACGCTCCTGGTGCCTCCAGGAGGATGCCTCTCCACTCCGCTTGCTCGCTCGAGCGCTGCAGCCGCGTCCCTGCCCCAGCCCAAACACCGGCCGCCGCCGCGAGCTCGTTCTGGCGAGCTCCGGCCATCCTGCGCCCTCCCGCGTGCCTTCCCTGGATGCGCGCGATCAAGGGCAACCCTCTGGTGCCCTTGGCTTGGCCCAGCACCGCACGTAGCGCCACTTCGGCAAGCCTCCGCCGTGTTTTGGGGTCGCCGCCGGCTAAACTCCGGCGAGCTGACGTGGCCGCGCAATTAGCAGCTAATCCCCCACTACACAACCCCCTGAGCCAATGATAGATGGGTCCCACGCCCTAATTAACTGCAGCTTTATTTCTGCTTAAATTAGTTATTACCCAATGGGACCCACGCGTCAGCTTTGACCAAGCTGACGTGGCTGTTGACCGGGCCCACATGTCAGCAACACTAACCAGCCCCAGCCACTGACCAGTGGACCCCACAGGTCAGGTTTGACCTGGACCGCACCCCGTTGACTCGCTTACGTCATTCTGGCATAGTGCTAACGCAGTAATGCATTTTCTGGAATTAGTTTGTATACAGGAAATTCCAGAAAATAGCCAAAACTTCTAAAAATCATAGAAAATCAATCGTAGCTCCAAATCAAACAAGTTATAGATGACAAATGATCTGAAAAATCCAATTTATCCATCAGTACCATTTTCATGCATGTTAGAACAACTTAAGGCTGTTGTTTAGGACAAATCATATAAATGGCATTTGAATTGCACATATGGAGTTTGGATTTGAACTTAGGGTTCAAACCAACTTCATTTAACTTTGTTGCTAGCTGCATTAGCTCAAAACACCAGCATGTTGCCATGTCATGATCATGCATCATATTGTGCATTGCATTGATTGTATTTCTTCTCTGTTGCCGGTATTTATCCCCTCTTGGTAGACGATGTTCCGACGTTGTGATCGTTGACACTGATGAAGACTCAATGCTATCTTCAGAAATGCCAGGCAAGCAAAACCCCCTTGTTCATTCCGATACAATCCCACTCTCTCGCTCCTGCTCTCTTTTACTGCATTAGGACAACAACGATTCAACTGTTACATGTTGCGGTAGTTGAACCCCTTATCCTCTGCATGACCTGTCATTGCCACAGTAAATAGATGAAACCCACTAGCATGAGTAGGAGTTGTTTGAGCCCTGATGTGCCTACTCATTCATGTTTGTTTGTCATGCCTGCTACTGCTTAAAGTTGAGTCAGGTATGATTCATCGGGGATGAATTGGAGGTGTGTAAACATGTCCTACTGTGTGTGAGCTTAGTGTGTGAACACGTAAAGATAGCGGTGAGAGGCCATGTAGGAGTACATGGTGGGTTGTCTCATTCAAGCCGTCCTTAGGAACTGAGTTCTGTGTTTGTGATCCATGAACAACTACTACCACGCATTGGAATGCTTAAGTGCCCCTCTCGACTTATTAATCAACCTGATCTCTGTCCAGGAGTTGCAACTAGTTTCTGGTGTTTGTAGGTAGTGTTAGTAGTCTACCAAGTGGCACCCAGTACAGGTGGGCTTGGGACAGACTAGGCACAGTGGCCCGGTGTACCAAGTGGCACCCGGATGGTGGACATGGGAACCCTGCACACATCATTTGGGGCTGGGAGCAACACCCCGGCCGGATCTCCTTGCGGATGGAACCCGAATAGGCGATAAACCTGGATGAGAGACTTGTGTGGTTAGTCAGGTCGTGGCCGACTCCCTCGCCAGGCTTCCACTTGAAGGTTGCCGAGATACACGAGGTGTACATGGCGGTAAGTGGCGAGAGCGTGTGTGAAGAAGTACACCCCTGTAGGGTTAATATGATCTATTCGAATAGCCGTGTCCGCGGAAAAGGACTTCTGGGTTGCCTGTACAGTTCATAGACAAGCGAAAGTGGATACTCTAAAATGCGCAAGATAAGCGTGAGTGCTATGGATGGCGTTCTCGTAAGGAGACGGGAGCGGATCCAAAGTGGTGTATTGATATGGTGAATATGTGGACTCGTGTGCGCCACCTCAAAAGAGTTACTTGCAGTCATAGTTCAGGTTAGCCACTGAGTCAAAGCTGGCTTGCTGCCCAGTTGCTACAGCCCGGATTCACTCGCTGATGACCGACACGTTTGTTGTTGGGTCATGTATGCCTGTCCCTGTAAGTTAGTGCCACTTTGGGTTCACGACTAGCCATGTCACCCGGGTTCTTTGTCATATGGATGCTAGCGGCACTATCATATACGTGAGTCAAAAGGCGCAAACGGTCCCGGGCCAGGTAAGGTGGCACCCGTGGGAATACCGTGCGTGAGGCCGCAATGTGATATGATGTGTTACATGCTAGATCGGTGTAACTTAGGATCGGGGTCCTGACACGCCTTTCCCTCCGGTGGGCACTCTTTCCAATTTTTCAACAGCTCGTCTATTTCTTTGCCGCTCCTCGTACGCGGTCGTCTTCGGGGTTCGATTTCACCATCGAACAGATCCTTGCGTTTTCTCCATGAGTCATCATCACGAAGCCATCTTCGATGTCCCATGAACATGGTTTTCGAAGACCCGGGATCTCTATCTAGCTGGCGATACGTTGTGTCATCTATGCACCTGATGCATCCAGAAAATCTGTGGACCACCTACTCCGCGACATATCCGTAACCGAGATAGTCGTGCACCGTCGTGAGCAGTGCGGCTCTCATAGGGAAATATTCTTTCTCTGCGGCGTCCCACGTATTGGCTGGCATTTTCCACAGCGTGTCTATCTCCTCTTTCATCAGCCCCAGATACAGACTAATGTCGTTCCCTGGTTGTTTCGGCCCTTCAATTAGCATACTCATGTGAATGTACTTCCTCTTCACGCACAACTGGGGGGGAGGTTTTACATCCACACAAACATAGGCCAGATGCCATGTGTGCTTCTCCGGCTGCCAAACGGATTGACTCCATCGTGCTCGCGCCCAGCACGATGTTCCTTGGATTGTCCCCAAATTCTGGGTGTTCGAAGTTCAACGCTTGCCACTGGCTCCCATCCTTGGGGTGACTCGGCATCTTGTCTTTTTTATTTATCTCCGGATCATTTCCGTCATCTTCTCGCTTATTCTCCTCCCTATCCGCGTGCCAATGCAGGAGCTTTGCGACCTTAAGGTCCGGGAAATACCGCCGCAGACGATGAGTGAGCGGAAACTACTACACCACTTTTCGAGGAGTTTTCTTCCTCTTCTTGTATCGAGTGACGCCGCACACCGGACATATGGTAGACTCCGTGTGCTCGTCCCGATAAATGATGCAATTGTTCATGCACACATTGTATTTCACGTGCGGTAAATCCAGAGGACACACGATTTTCTTCGTCTCATTGAAACTGGTTGGGCACTTGTTCCCCTTGGGAAGACGTTCGTGCCAGAATGACATGTACTTGTCGAAGCATGCGTCGGTCATTTTGTGTTTTACCTTCATCTCCAGAGCCATGAGCGTTACATTCAGGCAGGTATCCTCGGGCCTGCATCCTTCATACAATGGAGTAACCGCGTCTTTCTCCAGTTGATCCAGCTTGGCTTTCTCTCGGGCGCCAGCTCTTGCATTATCCGTCTGCTTGAGAAGCAGCTCTTCAATATGAGGGTCCTGCACCCAGCCCATCAATGGTCCATCGTCGTTTGCTCCGGCATCTTCATCTGCATGATCATGGCCTTCGTCTTGATCTTCCTCATCATCATGTCCGGCATCTTCTACATGATGATTATGTGCTGCATCTCCTTCGTGATCATGTCCTGGAGATTCTTCGTCTTCTCGCCCGCCCTCGCCGCGGTTGTCTTGCTGCCCTTCCTCATTTCTTGCCCGGCCCCCATGGACTACTTCATACTCATCTTCATCACCTTGCCACCGATAGCCATCCATGAAACCACGCAAGAGTAGGTGGTCCCGCACCTTTACGGAATCAGTGTCCATAAGGCTAGCTTGCATCTTCGACACGGACATCTTATCTTCGTCTCGTTCTTTTGAAGCATCTCGGCCTTTGCGGAGCTCGAAAACCTATTCATGATGACTTCGGTCATCGTGCGGACCATGGTCGCCTGCGGGGTAGAGCAAAACGATATTTTACAACCAAAAAAATAATTTGGCATGACTTTGCCTAAAAATAGGACAAAAAAGAATGCATAGTACGAAATTCTCGCCGAAAAGGAAATCAATCAACATTCCGGCAAAATATTGGCAACTATCGTATTTCAAATACCGGTACCTCCAAACACAAACATATGCAACACCACAAACATATGCAACACCACAAACATACGTAGATCTAGGCCATAAAAAGTGCATGTGCACGTTGTTGGAGGGAGAAAAAAGTAGATCTAGAACATAAAGAAAGCTTTCCCCTTACTTACCTATCAAAAACAGGAAATTTAACCACTTAATTTGGGTGAACCTATGGTGCAAATGAGGTGAGGAGGAGGAGGCAGCCGAGACCAAGCTTGGAGGAGGAGGTGAAGAGAATGAAGTGGGGAAAAGCTAGTCCCAGGTTATCAATGGCGCACCACCTAAGAATGCGCCATTAGTAACCCTGGTTACTAATGGCGCACCTGATGTCTGGTGCGCCATTACTTGTTTTGAAAAAAGAAATTTGTTAGTAGTGGCGCACCGCGGTTCTAGTGCGCCATTACTAGTTAAAACTAGTAATGGCGCACTGTCCCTTGGTGCGCCATTACTTGTTTTGAAAAAAAAATGTTAGTAGTGGCGCACAAGAGGTGTGGTGCGCCTTTACTAGTTTTGAAAAAATAAAAAAATAACAAAATTGTTAGTAGCGGCGCACCGTATGTGTGATGCGCCATTAGTGATATGGACACTAATGGCGTACCTGCATATGGTGCGCCATTAATATCCATATTAGCTATAGCCTTTTTTCTAGTAGTGCGGCACTAATGGGCTCAAATACAAACCGGGACTAATGAGCTGCACATTAGACCATTTTTGTATTAATGATAATATCATTTTGACCACTAATTCTATTATAAATATATCCATTAAACACAATAAAATTATGGAAGTACTAAAATATTGTAAAAAAAATACATGAATCGACCATATTTAGTGCTTTTGGAAATATACATTTGCGACAGATTTTTGTGCAAGGTCCAGTTGTTCGTTCTTCCGCACTTAGGTATCCACTACTTTAATTTCTAGGCCAAGGGACAACCACACAAAAAAAGAAGGAAGGTGACAGGAAAATAACGAATGAGCTGCATGATGACTCTTGGGAAATGGGAGGCTTCAGGAGAAAACAAATCCTTACTCAGCAAGTGCAGTGGCCTTGATGGGAGTGCACATCTCTACAAGATCAACGAGACATGCCCCTACTTACTAATTGGGTAGACCCAGCGGTGCAAACTTTTAAGCCCAACGGTGCAAGTACATTGCCAACTTCACTCATTATTTTTTCACACGTGGTTTGTAGCGGAGGTGGATGGGATAGCTACGAAACAGAGCGATGTACGTACGAAGCAGAGCGAAGGTCACTTCCTTATGGAGTGCGGGTTCATTACCAAAAACACAATGTCTTTTCTATAGATATTAACGACAGACTAAGTATATTACATCATTTTATTTATTATTAAAAGCAAAAGGGCCTGTGCGTTGCGACGGGAGAAAAGAACACCACACGCTTTTAATTTACCAAAAATGGTTTATAATTTAAGTATTTCTAGTTACGACCCAAACAAAGATGGTCTTTGCCTACAAAAGCGCAAGTTCAAGATTCTACATGTCTTCTATTTAAACACGGCTTGCATGTAGATTTAATACGTACAAAGAAACAGGCAAGTGATCTTCAATTTCGTCTTCAATCCTGATTTGCTGAGATGTTCATCCACAATCCGGACCAGTACCGATAAGAAAGAAAGGTGGATAATTCACTGCTGATTAAGATAACACACTAGATAATATTTTTTTAATGGTTAACATGTAAAATGACAACATATTCAGATTTTATATATTTTTCTAATCAAATTCCATATATAACATGTTAAATTTAGAGTTATGGTTTACAAGATATGAGTATTAATTTTAAAAAACATTTGATATGTATTGCGGGTTTAATGTCGAAAACATCAGGAAGTTCTCTATAAAATAGCATGACAGACTAAGAATACATATTTCTTTCATTAGCAAAGTAGGTATAGATTAGTACTTGTAGTAGTAGTTGTTAGCCATAATCTTGACTTAGCATGTGATCCGTTGAGTGGATAAGGGCTGGACCTGCATGTAGGAATTAGTTGCATGTATTTAGCGTCTTGTTGGTTAGTTGGTCGATGCTAGTGGTGTGCGTGCGTATGTGCTAGAATGGGTATAAAACTCCCTTGTACTGATCGACGGAGAAGAACGGAGTGTAAGCCATGTAGCCACCGTAAAGAAGAAAAGATTGGGGTATTTGAGCGCGTATGGTTGTGTTCGTTGCCGGCCGAAAAACCTTGTGTCTGATGTTCTTCTTCTTCCACCTCCGTTCGAGCAGCCGGAGAGGTAGCTAGAGGGCTTCGGTTCTAACAATTGGTATCATGAGCTGGTTCATCTTGGGCGTCGTTCTCCTTGCCGGAGGCGTGCCGGTGGTGGCGGAGTTCGCCGGCGGCTGCGTGATGCTCCGGGCCGTGTGTCGGTCTATGGAGGTGCGCGGCACGGTGAGGAAGCCGCGGTGGCTGCGGCAGCACGGTGAGGAGGCCGCGGAGGACCTTTGTGGTAGCGGCTTCAACGACATACAGCGGCATGGCTGCATGGAGGTGCTGGGCTGCGGTTGAGGCCGCATCGGTGCAGGGCAATAAGCCGCGGCGGCGAGCCAGGCCCGACCGGTGCGTGTTATGGTGCGCACTGGACACGTCGGGCACGTCGGGACCGCCGGCATGCGTATGAGCGTGCGGTTGACATTAAGAGGCGGCGTATGTCACCGTTGTGCTCGAGTCCGTGCGGCCGGGCTCGTCGGGCAAGTCAGGTGCACGCGGGACGTGCGAGACACAGAGGGACGCCAAGCGTGTGTCGCCGGAGTCGTGACGAAACACGGTGCGACCGGCGTCGATGCGTCAGGTCAGGTCTACGGGCTGGGTCACGACTGTGACGACGACAACGACACGAGCTGCATCCACTCCGGCGACGGCGGGCACACGGCACGTCGCAGCAGGCACGGAGTTGCGTGATGATGGCGAGTAGGCAGCACATCACAGCGTCGGGCAGAGGCGAGGCGTGGCATAGCGTGGTAGTATGGAGGCGCTGCACGGAGATGGCGAAGGCTGCGGCGGCTCGGTGCGACGGCCATGCAGCGACGACCGATGACGAGCCGTATCAAGACTACGGGGGAAATTGTTAGCCATCGTCTTGATCTTGCATCGGTTAGAGGTTCCTAGTTGCACGCGTTGTGTTTGTTAGCAGCTAGCTGCATGCATGGAAGGAGATGACCGAGCCGTGTGGCCGTTCCGTAAGGTTAGCTAGTGCGGTGCATGCATGGAGCCCTGGGTGCGTGTGTGCATGCTAGTTTGTTAGTTGGCTTAGTGGCCGGGTGATCTTGTGTGTGTGCGTGAGTGTGCTGGTGTGCGTGCTGGCCTGGGTATAAAAAGCCCACAACTGTACTGCTCAGGTGTGGGTGTTGGTTCGACTTCGTGCTCGAGGAAAAAAGGCCGTTGATGCGGTAGGCGTATGTGCGTCGGAAAAACACCAGCGTGTCTTGTGTCTCCTCTTTCTTCACCTTCGTTCATGCGAGTGAGAGAGCGAGAGGGAGCTGGGCACCGACGCCAAGAGTAAGGTAGGGCTCGGCGCCAACAGTAGTAGTAATAGTAAATTGTAGATTTAATAATAGTAGAGATCCACCAACTTCTGTTTGGGTCAATATTGCTTTGCCTATATATATATTACTCCCTCTAAATTAATATATGAGTGTTTAGATCACTATTTTAGTGATCTAAATGCTCTTATATTAGTTTAGAGAGGGAGTACTATTTTCACATGAGCAAACAGCAAGGTCCTGTCGTTAATGTTAGCGAACGTGCTTCTGTAGTGGTCCTATTCCTTAGGCTAGACTAGTGTAATTCTGTTGTAACGGCCAGTATACATATACCTGTATAACCTCAATCATAATCAAGGAAGTGTTGCACGATCTCTCTCTCGCTACCCTCGTTCAGACTCCAATATGGTATCAGTTTGAACTCACGATCCACATCTTCCGCTGCTCCTCTCTCTTCCCCATTCTCCATGATCGCCATGAGCACTTCCTCCTTTGTCTCCTCCTCCGGCGACTCGAAGTCCGACGACGACCAGTTCCGTCTTCCTGTCGCCACCAAACCCTCCCCACCACCCAGGTCCAGTCCCTTTGCATCCGCGACCATGTGCTGGTTACTCTGGACTTCGAGAAGGAAAATTACGGCCTCTGGCGCCGTCAGTTCCTCTCCGCTCTCACCAAGTTCGGCCTCACCGCCCACGTCGACGGCTCGCCGACCTAGGTGACTTCCGACTGGGTTCTCAATGACTTCGCCGTCCTCTCGTGGTACAACGCCACCGTGACTCCGTCGACGCTGGAGATCATCTCCGATCCCAAGGACACAGCGTATTCCCTCTGGCGCTCGCTTCGCTCTCTCTCCCGCAGCAACCGCGGCGCCTGGATCACCTACCTCCTCGACGAGTTCCACAGCTTTTCCCAGGGCGATCTCTCCGTCGTCGACTACACCTCCCGGCTCAAGACCATGGCGGACATGTTGGTGAACGTTGCAGAAAATAAAAAAATTCTACGCTTTCCAAGATCAATCTATGGAGTTCATCTAGCAACGAGAGAGAGGAGTGCATCTACATACCCTTGTAGATCGCAAGCGAAAGCGTTCAAGAGAACGGGGTTGAGGGAGTCGTACTCGTCGTGATCCAAATCACCGATGTTCCTAGTGCTGAACGGACAACACCTCTGCGTTCAACACACATACGGTTGGGGAAGACGTCTCCTCCTTCTTGATCCAGCAAGGGGGAAGGAGAGGTTGATGGAGATCCAGCAGCACGATGGCGTGGTGGTGGATGCAGCAGCGATCTCGGCAGGGCTTCGCCAAGCTCTACGAGAGGGAGAGGTGTAGTAGAGGGAGACGGAGGCGCCAGGAGCATGGGTGCGCAACCCTCCCTCCCCCCTCTTTATATAGGGCCCCTAGGGGGGCGCCGTCCCTAGGAGATCCAATCCCCAAGGTGGGGCGCCGGTCCTAGGAGATCCAATCTCCAAGGGGAGGCGGCGGCCAAGGGGTGGCTTGCCCCCCAAGCCAAGTGGAGGCGCCCCCACCACTAGGGTTTCCAACCCTAGGCGCAGGGGGGAGGGGGGCAA
The DNA here is from genome assembly GCF_002162155.2 of Triticum dicoccoides. Taxonomy (NCBI): domain Eukaryota; kingdom Viridiplantae; phylum Streptophyta; class Magnoliopsida; order Poales; family Poaceae; genus Triticum; species Triticum dicoccoides. The sequence goes on from NC_041386.1 coordinate 686,107,641, forward strand.
GGGGGGGCGCACCAGCCCACCAGGGGCTGGTTACCTCCCCACTTCAGCCCATGGGGCCCTCCGGGATAGGTGGCCCCACCCGGTGGACCCCCGGGACCCTTCCGGTGGTCCCGGTACAATATCGGTGACCCCCGAAACCTCCCCGATGGCCGAAACTGGACTTCCTATATATAATTCTTCACCTCCGGACCATTCCGGAACTCCTCGTGACGTCCGGGATATCATCCGGGACTCCGAAAAACTTTTGGGTTACTGCATACTAATATCTCAACAACCCTAGCGTCACCGAACCTTAAGTGTGTAGACCCTACGGGTTCGGGAGACACGCAGACATGACCGAGACGACTCTCCGGTCAATAACCAACAACGGGATCTGGATACCCATGTTGGCTCCCACATGCTCTTCGATGATCTCATCGGATGAACCACGATGTCGAGGATTCAAGTAACCCCGTATACAATTCCCTTTGGCAATCGTACGTTACTTGCCCGAGATTCGATCGTCGGTATCCCAATACCTCGTTCAATCTCGTTACCGGCAAGTTACTTTACTCGTACCATAATGCATGATCCGGTGACCAAACACTTGGTCACTTTGAGCTCATTATGATAATGCATTACCGAGTGGGCCCAGAGATACCTCTCCGTCATACGGAGTGACAAATCCCAGTCTCGATCCCTGTCAACCCAACAGACACTTTCGAGGATACTCGTAGTATACCTTTATAGTCACCCAGTTACGTTGTGACGTTTGGTACACCCAAAGCACTCCTACGGTATCCGGGAGTTACATGATCTCATGGTCTAAGGAAAAGATACTTGACATTGGAAAAACTCTACCAAACGAACTACACGATCTTGTGTCATGCTTAGGGTTGGGTCTTGTCCATCACATCATTCTCCTAATGATGTGATCCCGTTATCAACGACATCCAATGTCCATAGTCAGGAAACCATGACTATCAGTTGATCAATGATCTAGTCAACTAGAGGCTCACTAGGGACATGTTGTGGTCTATGTATTCACACATGTATTACGATTTCCGGATAACACAATTATAGCATGAATAACAAACAACTATTATGAACAAGGAAATATAATAATAATCATTTCATTATTGCCTCTAGGGCATATTTCCAATAGTCTCCCACTTGCACTAGAGTCAATAATCTAGTTACATTGTGATGAATCGAACACCCGTAGAGTTCTGGTGTTGATCATGTTTTGCTCGTGGAAGAGGTTTAGTCAACGGATCTGCGACATTCAGATCCGTATGCACTTTGCAAATATCTATGTCTCCATCTTGAACATTTTCACGAATGGAGTTGAAGCGACACTTGATGTGCCTGGTCTTCTTGTGAAACCTGGGCTCCTTGGCAAGGGCAATAGCTCCAGTGTTGTCACAGAAGAGAGTGATCGGCCCCGATGCATTGGGTATGACTCCTAGGTCGGTGATGAACTCCTTCATCCAGATTGCTTCATGCGCTGCCTCCGAGGCTGCCATGTACTCCGCTTCACATGTAGATCCCGCCACGACGCTCTGCTTGCAACTGCACCAGCTTACTGCCCCTCCATTCAAAATATACACGTATCCGGTTTGTGACTTAGAGTCATCCAGATCTGTGTCGAAGCTAGCATCGACGTAACCCTTTACGACGAGCTCTTCGTCACCTCCATAAACGAGAAACATGGCCTTTGTCCTTTTCAGGTACTTCAGGATATTCTTGACCGCTGTCCAGTGTTCCTTGCCGCGATTACTTTGGTACCTTCCTATCAAACTTACGGCAAGGTTTACATCAGGTCTGGTACACAGCATGGCATACATAATAGACCCTGTGGCCGAGGCATAGGGGATGACACTCATCTCTTCTATATCTTCTGCCATGGTCGGGCATTGAGCCGAGATCAATCTCACACCTTGCAATACAGGCAAGAACCCTTTCTTGGACTGATCCATATTGAACTTCTTCAATATCTTATCAAGGTATGGGCTTTGTGAAAGACCTATGAGGCGTCTCGATCTATCCCTATAGATCTTGATGCCTAATATGTAAGCAGCTTCTCCAAGGTCCTTCATTGAAAAACACTTATTCAAGTAGGCCTTAATGCTATCCAAAAGTTCTATATCATTTCCCATCAAAAGTATGTCATCTACATATAATATGAGAAATGCTACAGAGCTCCCACTCACTTTCTTGTAAACGCAGGCTTCTCCATAAGTCTGCATAAACCCAAACGCTTTGATCATCTCATCAAAGCGAATGTTCCAACTCCGAGATGCTTGCACCAGCCCATAATTGGATCGCTGGAGCTTGCATACCTTGTTAGCATTCTTAGGATCGACAAAACCTTCCGGCAGCATCATATACAGTTCTTCCTTAAGATAGCCGTTAAGGAATGTCGTTTTGACGTCCATCTGCCATATCTCATAATCATAGTATGCGGCAATTGCTAACATGATGCAGACGGACTTCAGCTTCACTACGGGAGAGAAAGTCTCATCGTAGTCAACCCCTTGAACTTGCCGATAACCCTTAGCGACAAGTCGAGCTTTATAGATGGTAACATTACTATCCGCGTCCGTCTTCTTCTTAAAGATCCATTTGTTTTCTATCGCTCGCCGATCATCGGGCAAGTCTGTCAAAGTCCATACTTTGTTTTCATACATGGATCCTATCTCGGATTGCATGGCTTCAAGCCATTTGTTGGAATCTGGGTCTGCCATCGTTTCTTCATAGTTCAAAGGTTCACCGTTGTCTAACAACATGATTTCCAGGACAGGGTTGCCATACCACTCTGGTGTGAAACATGTCCTTGTGGACCTACGAAGTTCAGTAGAAACTTGATCCGAAGTACCTTGATCATCATCATCAATTTCCTCTCCAGTCGGTGTAGGCACCACAGGAACATTTTCCTGAGCTGCACTACTTTCCGGTTCAAGACGTAGTACTTCATCGAGTTCTACTTTCCTCCCACTTACTCCTTTCGAGAGAAATTCTTTCTCCAGAAAGGACCCGTTCTTGGCAACAAAGATCTTGCCTTCGGATCTAAGTTAGAAGGTATACCCAATGGTTTCCTTCGGGTATCCTATGAGGACGCATTTTTCCGACTTGGGTTCGAGCTTTTCAGGTTGAAGTTTCTTGACATAAGCATCGCATCCCCAAACTTTTAGAAACGATAGCTTAGGTTTCTTCCCAAACCATAATTCATATGGTGTCGTCTCAACGGATTTAGACGGTGCCCTATTTAAAGTGAACGTAGCTGTCTCTACAGCGTATCCCCAAAAAGATAGCGGTAAATCGGTGAATGACATCATAGATCGCACCATATCCAATAGAGTGCGATTACGACGTTCGGACACGCCGTTACGCTGAGGTGTTCCAGGCAGCGTGAGTTGTGAAACGATTCCAACTTTCCTTAAGTGCGTACCAAATTCGTGACTTAAATATTCTCCTCCATGTGGGGACCAGTTCTCCGGGTGTTAATTCCCAGAAAATGGCCCTTGTGCTCACCAGCCCCAGGGTAACTGTTAGCTGATGAGGCACCAACTTGATACACAAATTCCAAGCAAAATACAAAATATGTAGTACAAGACCATTCTGGCCTGTGAGTACAACAAATGGTTTCTAGTGGTTGATGGCGGAAGCGGGTTGTGAATCATTAGTGTCTATGGGACTCCATTTCCCACGGGAACAGCTGACCAGGTTAACTCCTATCTTCGCGAGACTGCTATCACCGTTGCGTGGGTTCCGGGGCTGTCATCACGGTCGCTCCTCTCCGCGCAAAAAATCTGGCCAAGACAATAGCCAGGGACAAGCCAGTGAGTACTTTGAATGTACTCGCAAACATTATGAACACGGGTATAATATAACAACGATGTTCTGAAAATATTTTATGCTCATGACGTCAGTCACAAATGATAAATAAAACTCGGATGCGTACGAGCATGTTAATTATGAATATGTAATAACATAGCAATATAAAAATTATGAAATAAACAACCAACATGCCACAGTCGGGCGTCTTAGCGACACCACATAAAGGGCTTTAAAAGAAATGCCACAGTCGGGCGTCTGAGCGACACCACATAAAGGGCTTTAAAAGAAATGCCACAGTCGGGCGTCTGAGCGACACCACA
>NC_041386.1:686112221-686156736 GCF_002162155.2 Triticum dicoccoides
GGGCTTTAAAAGAAATACCAGAGTCGGGCGTCTGAGCGACACCACATAAAGGGTTTTAAAAGAAATACCACAGTCGGGCGTCTGAGAGACACCACATAAAGGGCTTTAAAAGAAATGCCACAGTCGGGCGTCTGAGCGACACCACATAAAGGTCTTAAAGAGAAATGCCACAGTCTGGCATCTTAGCGACACCACATAAAGGGCTTTTAGAAGAAAACACATTGAATATCCAGGAGGTAAAACCATTCCAAGGATACTCCATATTTCAAATAATATAAAGGGGTTAGTCCATAAATAAAATATCATAATCATCATAAATCACAAGTCACAATCCATGTTCTGGTTTAACAGTTTCTCCTCCGAAGACCGACACTAAGACCGACACTTGACCCATCCCAGACTGTAATCCTTAACCATGGACACGGCTGTTCGAATAGGTTTAATCTCTGCAGAGGGTGTACTCTTTATCCACGAGTAACGGATTCCTTTAGTCCATCGGGACTAATTCCGTCTACGGTCTTTTTGTTGAAAACACACCTAACTTGCACACACCAGCTTAACTCACACGTGTCTGGAATCACCCACGACACCTGTCAAGCAAACTCTAAGTCGGGAGGCTACAACCTCGCGTAGCATGGGATCAAATTTATATTGCGCGCTCTAAGGGGTGGTCTCCCCTCTCGGTCTCAACCAGAAACACCCATGCCCCCGGACCAGGTGGCCTTCCTACCAGCTACAACCGGTATCTTCCACCATGGCCTCTCTGTACGGTGTGTGCTAGAAAGAGGGTGACAACTTACTGAACCGTACTCTACTTGTTGTAGAGACGAGTGGTAGTACGAAACGAGTATGGGGGTTACTAGAACAAGACTCGATCTACGGTCGACTCAGGAGGTTTATAATCTTCCCTGCATGACATGTATAACAAAAATATTTCAACCAACAGAATCACCGCTCATTATACCCTACCATGCCATACCGGACATAACCGTCCTGACGGAGACCGGCGACAAACTCATGCCTACCCAAGACAGAGGTTTTCCCGGATTCCTTCCGGTATGCATGCAAGGCACATGAGGATGATTATTATCACAAGTGTGCTCATTTCCAACAGCATGGAAATCATTAATATGCATTCATGCACATGATCATATCACATGAAATAACGAGTTCTCCGAAATGAGGTGGTGTTATAAACGTGTTAACGAACACACAAAAATATTATGCCGGGGTTCAGAATGCTTGCCTTCTATGTGTAGAAAGGCAGGGTGCACTCCAAAACTTTTGAAAGTTTCTCCTCTCTTCAAAAATCATATTTTAAAAATATATATGAATTAACACACAAAAACAAAACAGAACAAAAAGTTGTTTTAAAGAATTTGCAAATAAATCTTAAAATAAACTAGACAATATTTGAGAAAGGTAGGAAAAAGAATTAATTTATTTGGAGTTGTATTTAAAAAGATACAGCAGGTCAAAGTCTGACCAAAATCTGTTATTTAAAATAAAAAAGAAAAGAAAACATTTCAAAAAAATACGTACACGTCGAAAGTGTACTTCGGAAGTGCGCTTCCACTTAACCCACGTGGACTGGGGCGGGGTCACTGACAGTGGGTCCAGGGGGGCCCACTGGTCAGGTTTGACCAGTCCCCACTCCCTCCTCTTCTCTGCCCGAGCAGAGGCGAGGCGTCCGGCGATCGTCGCCGGCGAACGGCGGTTCTTCTCGGGCATCCGAGTGCAGGGATGGATCCGCCACTCCTAGGAGGTCCTCCCGGTGGTCGAGGGAGTGATGGGGACGGAGGGAGTCGTCGGCGACGAGCTCCGCGGCGGAGGGGAGGCTTCGGTGGATTTGGGGATTCCGGCCATGGTGGTTCCCGAGCGGGTCTGAGATGTTGGGCGGCTCCGTAGGGTCATGGGGAGGAGGATGGAAGCACAGGAGGGGTCTAGGGGGCTTTGGCATTGGCCGTATTTTGCTGGAGCGAGGTGGCGGCCGACCCTGCCGGAGTTGGGGAAGAGAGTGGCCCCCGGCCAACTGGGGAGGGGGGAGGCTTCCTACAGCTCGAGTGAGGCTGCTGAAGAGCCTAGGTAGGATCGAGGGCTTTATATAGCCCGGCGAGGTCGGTTCCCATGGCCGCGGATAAGCTCTCCGGCGAACTGCCTCGCTGTAGCTAGGGCGTCGTGGCGGCGACAAGCGCTAGGGGACGACTTGCGGATAAGCTTGCGAAGCTCCAGGGGGCAGGTGGCGAGCGGGGAAGGCTCGGGCGGCGCCGACCTGAGCAGGGTTGTCGGGCGGCCGTGGCGGATAGTCCTTGGCTTGCCGGGGACGCGGCGAGGGTCTGCTTGGTGCGTTGCGGTGAGGGGGGAGCGTGTGGCGCGCAAGAGGACACGGCGTGCTGGCTGCGGTCGGTCACGAGCTGGAGTGAGTGCGGGGCGTGATGCGGCAGCTCGGGCGCATGTGCGTGCCAAACGCACGCTCTGGGCGCGCCCAGAGCATGCCCGGGACGTGTTTGATGAAATGCCAGGGTGGCCTAGAGGTCGCGGTTGAGGCTGGCAAGAACTAGGGCTAGTCTAGGTTTAGTAAGGGTAACAAGCGACATGGTGGTTTGGTCAGGAGACCAAGTTCACAATGTAGACTTGAAATCATGCCAAATCTGGCTATGCACTCAGGGTGTTTGACAAAATGCCACAGGCACCTAGGCTTTTCTTGGAGTGGCCAATTCTTCTAGATTGAAGTCTCTTTGGATGCACAAGAGGGTGGTGAGGTTAGTTGGTGAAAAGCACAAACTTGCTAGTGCAAGTTTTGCAGAACTTCAAATCTGGACAGGAGGTGAATGGCATTATTTCATGAACCAAAAATATGCCAATGGTTGCATGCTCCTGGACTTACGGGTTTAGCATGGAGGACTACAAGTAGGAGAAAGAATCAAGGGCCAAAGAGCAAGCAATAATATGGATGATGTACAAACCATCATGTTGGACCAGAATGAAGATGAGGTTGCTTCACTCAAAATTTTCGAAGAAGAACCCTGGATTTTTGCATATAATGGAATGATATGCTCCTACTGACATCCCATAATTTTGGTGGAAACTAGAAAGAAATATTTAAAAGGGTTGTAGTGCAAAATTGACCACTGGACCAGAGAAGAAAAACATGTGTAGCACTCAAAATATGCAATGAATGAAACATATTATTGCACAAAAGTGATTTAGAGACATCACATGACATCTCCAAATTTTGGCTGGATTTTTAGTTAAATCTATCAACTGGTTGTAGTACAAAAAGAGCTCCAAAACTTAAAACTAGTCATTTTAATGAATAAAGTTAAGGGTGAAATAATTTAATAAATAAATCTACTGATCGAGAGATGTTTTTAAAGAGAGGGCATATAAGTCCAATATGTTTTGGAAAGATCCACTTGGGAAAAATTCCTTAATACTAAAAGAAAAGTTTTGAAATCAACAGAGATATTCTTGCAGGCAAAAATTTTAAACTCTTGGCAAAATTTTAATAACTAAAACCTGGTTAAATTTTTGGGGTGTTACACTCCATGATCTAATCGTAAGAACTTTATTTTTCGGACGCGTTGATTCTCTACCTCATTCTGAAATTCCTTGAACTTTTCAAAGGTCTCAGACTTGTGTTTCATCAAGTAGACATACCCATATCTACTTAAGTCATCGGTGAGAGTGAGAACATAACGATAGCCTCCGCGAGCCTCAACGCTCATCGGACCGCACCCATTAGTATGTATGATTTCCAATAAGTTGGTTGCTCGCTCCATTGTTTTGGAGAACAGAGTCTTGGTCATTTTGCCCATGAGGCATGGTTCGCATGTGTCAAATGTTTCATAATCGAGAGACTCTAAAAGTCCATCAGCATGGAACTTCTTCATGTGCTTGACACCAATGTGACGAAGGCGGCAGTGCCACAACTATGTGGGACTATCGTTATCAACCTTACATCATTTGGTATTCACACTATGAATATGTGTAACATCACGTTCGAGATTCATCAAGAATAAACCATTGACCAGCGGTGCATGACCATAAAACATATCTCTCATATAAATAGAACAACCATTATTCTCGGATTTAAATTAGTAGCCACTCATATTAAACGAGATCCAGATACAATATTCATGCTCAAAGCTGGTACTAAATAACAATTATTGAGGTTTAAAACTAATCCCATAGGTAAATGTAGAGGTAGCGTGCCGACGGCGATCACATTGACCTTGGAACCATTCCCGACGTGCATCGTCACCTCGTCCTTCGCCAGTCTCCGCTTATTCCCCAGCTCCTGCTTTGAGTTACAAATATGAGCAACCGCACCGGTATCAAATACCCAGGAGCTACTACGAGTACTGGTAGGTACACATCAATTACATGTATATCACATATACCTTTAGTGTTGCCGGCCTTCTTGACCTCTAACTATTTGGGGCAGTTCCGCTTCCAGTGACCCTTCCCTTTTCAATAAAAGCACTCAGTCTCAGGCTTGGGTCCATTCTTTGGCTTCTTCCCGGCAACTGGCTTACCGGGGGGGCCAACTTCCTTGTCGTCCTTCTTGAAGTTCTTCTTACCCTTGCCTTTCTTGAAGTTAGTGGTTTTATTGACCATCAACACTTGATGTTCCTTTTTGATTTCCACCTCCGCTGACTTCAGCATTGAAAATACTTCGGGAATAATTTTCACCATCCCCTGCATATTGTAGTTCATCACAAAGCTCTTGTAGCTAGGTGGGAGCGACTGAAGGATTTTGTCAATGACTGCCTCGTCCGGGAGGTTAATGTCCAGCTGGGACCAGTGGTTGTGCAACCCAGACATTTTGAGTATGTGCTCACTGACAAAACTATTTTCCTCCATCTTACAACTATAGAACTTGTCGGAGACTTCATATCTCTCGACCCGGGCATGAGCTGGAAAACCATTTTCAGCTCCTCGCACATCTCATATGCTCCGTGTTGCTCAAAACGCTTTTGGAGCCCCGGTTCTAACCTGTAAAGCATGCCGCACTGATCGAGGGAGTAATCTTCAGCACGTGACTGCCAAGCGTTCATAACGTCTTGGTTCTCTAGGATGGGTGCTTCACTTAGCGGTCCTTCTAGGACATATGCTTTCTTGGCAGCTATGAGGATGATCCTCAGGTTCCGGACCCAGTCCGTATAGTTGCTGCCATCATCTTTCAGCTTGGTTTTCTCTAGGAACGCGTTGAAGTTGAGGTTGACATGAGCGTTGGCCATTTGATTTACAAGACATTTTTTTGCAAAGGTTTTTAGACTAGGTTCATGATAATTAAGTTCATCTAATCAAATTATTTAATGAACTCCCACTCAGTTTAGACATCTCTCTAGTCATCTAAGTGATACATGATCCGAGTCAACTAGGCCGTGTCTGATCATCACGTGAGATGGACTAGTTATCATCGGTGAACATCTCCATGTTGATCGTATCTTCCATACGACTCATGTTCGACCTTTTGGTCTCTTGTGTTCCGAGGCCATGTCTGTACATGCTAGGCTCATCAAGTTAACCTAAGTTTTTATGCATGTGTAAATCTGTCCTACACCCATTGTATGTGAACGTTAGAATCTATCACACCCGATCATCACGTGGTGCTTCGAAACAACGAACTTTCGCAACGACGCACAGTTAGGGGGAACACTTTCTTGAAATTATTATGATGGATCATCTTATTCACTACCATCGTTCTAAGCAAATAAGATGGAAAAACATGATAAACATCACATGCAATCAAATAGTGACATGATATGGCCAATATCATATAGCTCCTTTGATCTCCATCTTCGGGGCGCCATGATCATCTTCGTCACCGGCATGACACCATGATCTCCATCATCGTGTCTCCATGATGTTGCTCGCCAACTATTACTTCTACTACTATGGCTAACGGTTTAGCAATAAAGTAAAGTAATTGCATGGCGTTAAATCATTGACACGCAGGTCATACAATAATTAAGACAACTCACATGGCTCCTGCCGGTTGTCATACTCATTGACATGCAAGTCGTGATTCCTATTACAAGAACATGATCTCATACATCACATATATATCATTCATCACAACTTTTGGCCATATCACATCACAAGGCATATGCTGCAAAAACAAGTTAGACGTCCTCTAATTGTTGTTGCATGTTGTGGGAGTCCTGGACTAGGGGGTGTCCGGATAGCCGAACTATCATCATCGGCCGGACTCCAAGACTATGAAGATACAAGATTGAAGACTTCGTCCCGTGTCCGGATGGGACTTTCCTTGGCGTGGAAGGCAAGCTTGGCGATACGGATATGTAGATATCCTACCATTGTAACCGACTCTGTGTAACCCTAGCCCTCTCCGGTGTCTATATAAACCGGATGGCTTTAGTCCGTAGGACGAACAACGATCATACCATAGGCTAGCTTCTAGGGTTTAGCCTCCTTGATCTCGTGGTAGATCTACTCTTGTAACACACATCATCAATATTAATCAAGCAGGACGTAGGGTTTTACCTCCATCAAGAGGGCCCGAACCTGGGTAAAACATCGTGTCCCTTGTCTCCTGTTACCATCCGCCTAGACGCATAGTTCGGGACCCCCTACCCGAGATCCGCCGGTTTTGACACCGACATTGGTGCTTTCATTGAGAGTTCCTCTGTGTCGTCACCGATAGGCTCGATGGCTTCTTCGATCATCAACAACGACGCAGTCCAGGGTGAGACCTTCCTCCCCAGACAGATCTTCGTATTCGGCGGCTTTGCACTGCGGGCCAATTCGCTTGGCCATCTGGAGCAGATCGAAAGCTACGCCCCTGGCTGTCAGGTCAGATTTGGAGTTTCAACTTCATGGCTGACATCCGCGGGGACTTGATCTTCGATGGATTCGAGCCACAGCCAAACACGCCGCACTGTCACGACGGGCATGATTTAGCTCTGCAGCCGGACAGTACCTTGGAGGCCGCACTCGATCCCACTCCAATCTTCAATTCGGAGCCGGCTGCGCAGATCGAGGACAGATGGCTAGACACCGCCTCGGGGGCTGCAACCTCTACGGCGATAGAGCAGAACACTGACCTTGTCCCTCATGAAGCTCGTGACTCCAAGGTGCCGGACTCCTTGCCGGACTCCGAACCTCCCGCGCCCCCTCCAATCGAATCCGATTGGGCGCCGGTCATGGAGTTCACCGCTGCGGACATCTTTCAACACTCACCTTTCGGCGACATCTTGAGTTCGCTAAAGTATCTCTCGTTATCAGGAGAGTCCTGGCCGGACTGCGGTCAGGACGGTTGGGAAGCGGACGACAAAGAAATTCAAAGCCCACCCACCACCCACTTAGTAGCCATTGTTGACGATCAAACCGACATGCTAGACTTCGACTCCGAAGACATCGACGGTATGGACGACGATGCCGGAGACGACCAAGAACCAGCACCTACTGCGCACTGGAAAGCCACCTCATCATATGACATATATATGGTGGATATCCCAAAGGATGGGAATGGCGAAGGAACAATGGAGGATGACCCCTCCAAGAAACAGCCTAAGCGCCGGCGTCAGCGGCGCCGCTCTAAATCCGGCCACAGCAAGAATGAAGATTCCGGCACCGGAGATAATAACACCCCAGACAGTGCTGAAGACAACCCACTCCAGCAAGATTCAGCACAGGAGGACGGAGACGCCAGCCCTCATGAGAGAGCGGCAGAAGAAGAGGTAGAGGATTATATGCCTCCCTCCGGAGACGAGGCAAGCCTCGACGATGACGAATTCGTCGTGCCTGAGGATCCCATCGAACAAGAGCGTTTTAAACGCAGGCTTATGGCCACGACAAACAGCCTCAAGAAAAAGCAGCAACAACTTAGAGTTGATCAAGCTCTGCTAGCCAACAGATGGACTAAAGTCCTCGCGGCCGAAGAGCATGAGCTCGAACGCCCCTCCAAAAGCTACCCTAAACGCAAGTTGCTCCCCCGATTAGAGGAGGAGGCATATGAACCCGCATCACCAGCAGATAATACGGCTGACCGACCACCCCGTGGTCGCGACAGAGAGGCCTCTAGGCCCTTCACTAGAACCGTACCCCGGCATCGCTCGAAAAGCACAAGGCCACAGGGGAACGCTCCGAACTTGCGAGATATATTGGAGGATAAGGCAAGACAAGCAAGATCAATCTATGGATCGCATGGGCGCCCCATGATACGTGACGACAACCGTCGCGCCGGACACAGTAAGTCTGGCCGGGCCGAACAAAATCGACAAAGCTCTTTTGAGCTCCGTCGTGATATCGCCCAGTACAGAGGCGCCGCACACCCACTATGCTTCACAGATGAAGTAATGGATCATCAAATCCCCGAAGGGTTTAAACCCGTAAATATTGAATCTTACGATGGCACAACAGACCCCGCGGTTTGGATCGAAGACTATCTCCTTCACATCCACAAGGCCTGCAGTGATGATCTTCATGCCATCAAATATCTCCCACTCAAGCTTAAAGGACCAGCCCGGCATTGGCTTAACAGCTTGCCAGCAGAGTCAATTGGGAGTTGGGAAGACCTGGAAGCCGCATTCCTCGATAACTTCCAAGGCACGTATGTGCGACCACCAGACGCTGACGAGATAAGCCATATAATTCAGCAGCCAGGCGAATCGGCCAGACAATTCTGGACACGGTTCTTAACCAAGAAAAACCAAATCATCGACTGTCCGGATGCGGAGGCCCTCGCGGCCTTCAAACATAACATCCGCGACGAGTGGCTTGCCCGGCACCTGGGCCAGGAAAAGCCGAAATCCATGGCCGCCCTCACATCACTCATGACCCGCTTTTGGGCGGGTGAGGACAGCTGGCTAGCACGCAGCAACAACCTCAGCAAAAATTCTGGCAGTCCGGATATCAAGTACCGTAATGGCAGGTCGTGTCGCAACAAAAACAAACGCCGCATTAACGGCGATAATAGTGAAGATACGGCAGTCAATGCCGGATTCAGAGGCTCTAAACCCGGTCAGCGGAAAAATCCATTCAAAAGAACTACTCCGGGTCCGTCCAATTTGGACCGAATACTCGACCGCTCGTGCCAGATACACGACACCCCCGAAAAGCCAGCCAACCACACCAACAGGGACTGTTGGGTATTCAAGCAGGTAGGAGGGTTAATTGCCGAAAACAATGAAAAGGGGCTGCATAGCGATGACGAGGAAGAGACCCGACCGCCGAACAATAGAGGACAGAAGGGTTTCCCCCCACAGGTGCGGCCGGTGAACATGATATACGCAATGCACATACCCGAAAGGGAGCGGAAGCGTGCACTCAGGGATGTATACGCGATGGAGCCAGTTGCCCCGAAGTTCAATCCATGGTCCTCCTGCCCGATCACTTTTGACCGAAGGGACCACCCCACCAGCATCTGCCACGGCGGATTTGCCGCATTGGTTTTAGACCCAATCGTCGATGGATTTCACCTCACCAGAGTCGTGATGGACGGTGACAGCAGCCTGAATCTGCTTTATCAGGATACAGTGTGCAAAATGGGCATAGACCCCTCAAGGATTAAACCTACCAAGACGACCTTTAAAGGCATCATACCAGGTGTAGAAGTCAATTGTACAGGCTCAGTTACACTGGAAGTGGTCTTCGGATCCCCGGATAACTTCCGAAGCGAGGAGTTAATCTTCGACATAGTTCCGTTCCGCAACGGCTATCATGCTCTGCTCGGACGTACCGCGTTCGCAAAGTTCAACTCTGTGTCGCACTACGCATACCTCAAGCTCAACATGCCAGGCTCTCGAGGAGTCATCACGGTCAACGGGAACACTGAACGCTCTCTCCGAACGGACGAACATACAGCGGCTCTCGCGGCATAAGTACAGTGCAGCCTCTTAAGGCAATTCTCGAGTCCGGCCGTTAAGCGACCGGACACGGCTAAACGCGCCCGGAGTAACCTACAACGAGACCACCTGGCACGTCCCGAGCACGCATAGCAGTGCGGCCCCAACCCCAGCCCCTGCAAAACGTCAAGACAGGTCCTTCGCGTACACCATTACGCTCTGAAGATACCATGGGCATGGGGAGAGGGGCACGACCACGATAGGCCCAGAATGCGGCTCAACCACACCAGGGGCTCTCAAGTGTGTCGTTCTTTTTTTCTTTTTCCTTTTTATTTTTACCCACAGGACTCCGTTCGTCAGAGGCCCTGTCCAGCAGCAGACCTGCCGAACTCACGATGCAACAGCCAGGGAAGGCGAAAGGCTACAACGAATATCCAGGTGGTCTCCATTACGAGCATTAAATCTGTTTTATGCACCATTCCGCAGCCTACCCTTGGAGGGGGACATGTTTAATAGTCCCATCCCTTGCTTATCGCACCATTTGTATCGTTCTGCATTTACAGCAGTTTTTCTTGAATAAGTAATGCAGCACCTTTTTGCTTCCAATTGCATTTCTTTCTTATACATATGTTCATTTATGACATGTTGCATCCGTACATTTTGGTACGGCTAAATACACCAGGGGCTTATGTTTCCCGCATCATGGTGTGATAAGTCCGAACACTTTCACAAGTGCGGCACCCCGAACTTATAGCATTATATGCATCGGCTCCGAATCATGTCTTGGGTATATAGTTGGGTTTGCCCGGCTCCCATGTTTTGGTACCTTACGTTCCGTTGTATCGGCTAAGGTAGCACTGGGAGAACCACTGCGATTGCGCCCCAGTTGAGCTGGGCGAATGCCTCAGTGGAGAAAGCTAAAACTGACCGTCATGATGAGGCGAGAGCCGGTCGCTGTTCGAGAGGTTTTTTGCGAGTCCCTAAAGACTTATGCCGCTTAGAGCGAGGAGCCGGCTTTGTCCGGCCCAGGCGTGGATAGCGCCCCAAATTCGGCCTTCCGAAGACTAGGGGCTTCGCCGAAATTTAAAATTATAGAATTCTATGGCTAAGTGAGAGTGTTCAAGCATTATAAGTCCGGTTGCCTTGTTCGTTGTGTTGAGCGCCTCCCTAGATGGATCCAAAAATGGGAACAAGAGTGCTCAAGTTTATCCCGAACACCCCAGCACTCGTGGCATGGGGGCTGAAGCCGACGACTTGCCATCTCTCAGATTTGATAAACAGCCGCACAGAAGGTAATATTTTAAATTAACAAGCGTTGCTTAGCGAATATGAACTAAGTTTTCAGCGCACAGGATAACAAAATGCGAGTCTACTCAAATATTACATCTTTGGAGCACTCACCCGCAATAATGCGGGCACCCTTCAGGACACTCTTATAATACATCTCGGGCGTGCGATGCTCCTTGCCCTGCGGTGGCGCGTCCGTCACAAGCTTCTGAGCATCCATCTTGCCCCAGTGCACCTTTGCGCGGGCAAGGGCCCGACGGGCACCTTCAATACAGGTGGAGTGCTTGATGACTTCAACCCATGGACACGCATCCACCAGTCGCCGCACCAGGCCAAAGTAGCTCCCAGGCATGGCCTCCTTCGGCCACAGCCGAACTATGAGACCCTTCATGGCCTGTTCGGCCACCTTGTGGAGCTCACCAGCTGCTTCAGCTGGTCGCTAAGGGGCACCGGATGTCCGGCCTCAGCATACTGAGACCAGAAGACCTTCTCCGTCGAGCTCCCCTCCTCGGCCCGGTAGAACGCGGCAGCATCGGACAAGCTGCGAGGAAGATCGGCGAACGCTCCTGGAGAGCTCCGAATTCGGGTAAGTAACTGGTAATTCACACTCACATGCTTACTTTGCATGAAAAATGCCTTACCCGCTACTATTTTCTTCAACGCCTCGATTTCTTGGAGGGCCTTGTAGGCTTCAGCCTTAGCGGCTTTGGCACTCTCAAGAGTCGATGCAAGCTCAGACTCTCGAGTCTTCGAGTCACGCTCCAGGCTCTCATGTTTTTCCACGAGATCCTGGAGCTCTTGCTGTACCTCCGCCACCCGCGCCTCCTGCTTCTCTCACTCGATGCGCTCCGCGGCCGCATTGCGTTACCCACGTTATCCTTGCCATTCTTCTTGCAACCAAAATCCTTTTCTGTAAGGTACAATTTTAATAAGGTGTTACTCACCTTCCTTGTCCTCGAGCTGCTTCTTGGCACGGCCGAGCTCGTTCTCAGACTGCTCGAGGCTTTGCTTCAAAGTATTGACCTTCGCAGTCAATGCGGCAGAGGCCAGCAACGCAGCCTGCTATCCCATATTGACATATTTTTTATGACTCCTGCGTATATCTTTTTAGATCCTTAGTCCGCCTTTTCGTTCCGAACACCGAACCGATCATCAGGGGCTACTGTCTATGCGGTACTATTTTACATATATCAAAATTCTTACCTTAAAGCCTATTAGAAGGATGCTGCAGGCTTCGGTCAGCCCGCTCTTGGCGAGCTGAACCTTCTGAATCACCGCACTCATAACAGTGCGGTGTTCCTCTTCGATGGAGGCGCCATTGATCGCCTACAGCAAGCTATCTGGCGCCTCCGGTTGGACGGAGGCTGCCAGCGTCACGGTCTTGCCCTTCTTACGAAGGGGCCGCCCGCCGGACTCCGGAGCCACTATGGGTTCCGGGGCCGAGTCCGGTGCAAAGTCCGGGAGGTTGTTCTGCGACACCTCCGGGGCCTCCTCCTCCTGGTGGGTCCCTTCCCGGGATCCCACCTCGGCATCGTCTGCATCAGGGGGGGTGGAGGCGGTCGGAAGAGAATCCATATCCGACGCACCTAAGGACCCGCTCGATGAAGCGGGAAGATCATCCTTGGGCGGACTGCCGGGTTGTATGCGGCATTAGAAACACATTATGTGGCGAAAATAAAAAACCATGAAGTTATTCGGGAGTCCGGATACTTACGATCTCGCCAGGGGCTTGGCCCTTGGAGGCCAGTCCTCGTCGTCGTCGCTGGCGTTGGCAGAGCAGTCCGGGGAAATAGTTTTTCCCTTCTTGGACCCTTCGGCCTCCCTCGTTGGGGAGGCCTTCCTTTTCTTCCCTCCCCCCGCTGGGGGAGAGGCTTTCTTCTTCTCCTCCTCGCCTTTGTGAGAGGAGTCGGCCTTGGAGTCATCATCCGATAACACCTGAAAACGGGAACTCTTCCGAGTGCCCGTGGCCTTCTTCTCCGGCACCAGGTGGGGTGCCGGAGCCAGCTGCCCCATTAAGCGTGCGTCCGCTGGGTCCTCTGGCAATGGGCCGGACAGATAGTGTGTTCAGCCTTCGTCAGCCAGTACTGTCAAAGGAAGGGGAGTTTAGATCCCGCATAGAGTCAAACTATGGAAAACAAGCATCCCATAAAGGACAAAATCGCTTACCTCGTCAGCTGGACGCTGCAAGCTGAATCCGTGATCTTCGGTAGCGGATGCGAGGGCCTCGGCACCCTTAAACATCACCTTCCAGACATCTTCGTATGTAGTATCGAAGAGCCCACTCAAAGTCAGGTGCTGCGCCGGATCGAACTCCCACATATTGAAGCCCCGTCGTTGGCACGGGAGAATCCGGCGGATGAGCATGACCTGGAATACGTTGACAAGCTTGAGCTTCTTGTCCACTAGATTTTGTATGCAGGCTTGGAGTCCGGTCAGCTCCTCCGAATCACCCCATGTCCGACCGCTCTCTTTCCAGGAGGTGAGCCGTGTGGGGATGCCAGATCTGAATTCGGGGGCCGCTGCCCATTCAGGGTAACGCATCTCGGTGATGTAGAACCACCCCGATTGCCACCCCTTAATGGTTTCCATGAAAGTGCCCTCGAGCCAAGTAACATGGGACATCCTGCCCACCATGGCGCCTCCGAATTCCGCTTGACTGCCCTTCACAACCTTCGGCTTGATACTGAAGGTCTTGAGCCACAAGCCGAAGTGGGGCTAGATGCAGAGGAAGGCCTCACACACGACGATCAACGCCGAGATGTTGAGGATGAAATTCGGGGCCAGATCATGGAAATCCAGGCCGTAGTAGAACATGAGCCCCCGGACAAAGGGATGGAGTGGGAAGCCCAGTCCGCGGAGGAAATGGGGAAGAAATACTACCCTCTCATGGGGCCTGGGGGTGGGGATGAGCTCTCCCTTGTTGGGGAGCCGGTGCGCGATGTTGCTGGACAGATATCCGGCATTGCGCAGCTTCTGGATGTGCCCCTCCGTGACGGAGGAGGCCATCCACTTGCCTCCCGCTCCGGACATAGTTGGAGGAGGTTGAGGTGAGATGTGCGGACTTGGGCGCTAGAGCTCGAGTTCGCGGAGATGGATAAGCCAAGGAGGAAGAAGGTGCAGGTAAAAGGGTTGGATCTTTATCCCCTTATATGGGCGGACAAAAACATGTGTCCCCACCGGCCTGATAAAACTCGCTTATCTCCCAAGTGTCGCAAGCAATGGCGCGGTTGGGTTACCCACGTCCGTATTGATGGGAATCCCGGAATAAGGGGAACACGATCTCTGCTTCGACAAGACGTGCCAAGGAAACCGCTTCGCTAAACACGCTGAGGTGGTACATTAAAAACAATTCTAGTAAAGGCTTGGTAGTGGTGTGACGTCACGCCACCAAATACGTTAGCAGATTGAACTTGTGTAATATTATTCTCTCTATGGTGGTACGTGGAATTCATTTTGCAGAGCCGGACACTATCCTGGTGTTCACAATCTTCTATAAATTATTCGGACAAGGAACCCGCCTTGCAATGCCGAAGACAATATGCGCGCCGGACTCATCGTCATTGAAGCCTGGTTCAGGGGCTACTGAGGGAGTCCTGGACTAGGGGGTGTCCGGATAGCCGAACTATCATCATCGGCCGGACTCCAAGACTATGAAGATACAAGATTGAAGACTTCGTCCCGTGTCCGGATGGGACTTTCCTTGGCGTGGAAGGCAAGCTTGGCGATACGGATATGTAGATATCCTACCATTGTAACCGACTCTGTGTAACCCTAGCCCTCTCCGGTGTCTATATAAACCGGATGGCTTTAGTCCGTAGGACGAACAACAATCATACCATAGGCTAGCTTCTAGGGTTTAGCCTCCTTGATCTCGTGGTAGATCTACTCTTGTAACACACATCATCAATATTAATCAAGCAGGACGTAGGGTTTTACCTCCATCAAGAGGGCCCGAACCTGGGTAAAACATCGTGTCCCTTGTCTCCTATTACCATCCGCCTAGACGCACAGTTCGGGACCCCCTACCCGAGATCCGCCGTTTTTGACACCGACACATGTTTTTTACGTGGTTGCAATAGGGTTCTAGCAAGAATGTTTCTTATCTACGTAAAAGCCACAACGTGATATGCCAACTTCTATTTACCCTTCATAAGCACCCTTTTCATCGAATCCGCTCCAACTAAAGTGGGATAGATAGACACCCGCTAGCCACCTTATGCAACTAGTGCATGTCAGTCGGTGGAACCTGTCTCACGTAAGCGTACGTGTAAGGTCGGTCCGGGCCGCTTCATCCCACGATGCCGCCGAAGCAAAATAAGACTAGTAGTGGCAAGAAAATTGACAACATCTACGCCCACAACAGATTTGTGTTCTACTCGTGCAAAGAAAACTACGCATAGACCTAGCTCATGATGCCACTGTTGGGGAACGTTGCAGAAAATAAAAAATTTCTACGGTGCACCAAGATCAATCTATGGAGTTCATCTAGCAACGAGAGAGAGGAGTGCATCTACATACCCTTGTAGATCGCGAGCGGAAGCGTTCAAGAGAACGGGGTTGAGGGAGTCGTACTCGTCGTGATCCAAATCACCGATGATCCTAGTGCTGAACGGACAGCACCTTCGTGTTCAACACACGTACGGTTGGGGAAGATGTCTCCTCCTTCTTGATCCAGCAAGGGGGAAGGAGAGGTTGATGGAGATCCAGCAGCACGACGGCATGGTGGTGGATGCAACAGCGATCTCGGCAGGGCTTCGCCAAGCTCTACGAGAGGGAGAGGTGTAGCAGAGGGAGAGGGAGGCGCCAGGAGCATGGGTGCGCAGCCCTCCCTCCCCCCTCTTTATATAGGGCCCCTAGGGGGGGCGCCGGCCCTAGGAGATCCAATCTCCAAGGGGTGGCTTGCCCCCCAAGCCAAGTGGAGGCGCTCCCACCCCTAGGGTTTACAACCCTAGGCGCAGGGGGTCCCAAGGGGGGGCGCACCAGCCCACCAGGGGCTGTTTCCCTCCCCACTTCAGCCCATGGGGCCCTCTGGGATAGGTGGCCCCACCCGGTGGACCCCCGGGACCCTTCCGGTGGTCCCGGTGCAATACCGGTGACCCCCGAAACTTCCCCGATGGCCGAAACTGGACTTCCTATATATAATTCTTCACCTCCAGACCATTCCGGAACTCCTCGTGATGTTCGGGATCTCATCCGGGACTCCGAACAAATTTCGGGTTACTGCATACTAATATCTCAACAACCCTAGTGTCACCGAACCTTAAGTGTGTAGACCCTACGGGTTCGGGAGACACGCAGACATGACCGAGACGACTCTCTGGTCAATAACCAACAGCGGGATCTGGATACCCATGTTGGCTCCCACATGCTCCTCGATGATCTCATTGGATGAACCACGATGTCGAGGATTCAAGTAACCCCGTATACAATTCCCTTTGTCAATCGGTACGTTACTTGCCCGAGATTCGATCATCGGTATCCCAATACCTCGTTCAATCTCGTTACCGGCAAGTCACTTTACTCCTACCGTAATGCATGATCCCGTGACCAAACACTTGGTCACTTTGAGCTCATTATGATGATGCATTAATGAGTGGGCCTAGAGATACCTCTCCGTCATACGGAGTGACAAATCCCAGTCTCGATCCGTGTCAACCCAACAGACACTTTCGGGGATACCTATAGTATACCTTTATAGTCACCCAGTTACGTTGTGACGTTTGGTACACCCAAAGCACTCCTACGGTATCCGGGAGTTACATGATCTCATGGTCTAAGGAAAAGATACTTGACATTGGAAAAGCTCTAGCAAACGAACTACACGATCTTGTGCCATGCTTAGGATTGGGTCTTGTCCATCACATCATTTTCCTAATGATGTGATCCTGTTATCAACGACATCCAATGTCCATAGTCAGGAAACCATGACTATCAGTTGATCAACGAGCTAGTCAACTAGAGGCTCACTAGGGACATGTTGTGGTCTATGTATTCACACATGTATTACGATTTTCGGATAACACAATTATAGCATGAATAACAGACAATTTTCATGAACAAGGAAATATAATAATAACCATTTCATTATTGCCTCTAGGGCATATTTCCAACAAGACACCCTCCGGGACCTTGGCGGGACCTTGGTCACCGCCTGAAGGATTGCGAGCTCATTCACAACAGGTTGCGCGGCCTCGACGAGCGTCTCCAACACGCCGTCCCACACATGACGCGCGGCCGCCGCCCCTCCTTCATCAAGCTGCGGGTGTTTCTCCAGCTGGAGGAGCAGCACCTCGCTCTCCTGGCGCGCGTCAACGCCCGCTCGGCCCGCCTCGCCCGCGCCAGCGCGTTCTACGCGGCCCGCCCATCGTCTTCCACGCCGGCCCCGCCTCCCTTCAACCCCGCGCTGATCGACCCTCCAATAGCCGGGCCCGGCGGGTCTGCCAGCTCTCCTGGCTCTCATGGGTCCAAGAAGAAGCGCAAGCAGAACCCCTCTAGCCAGCCCGGTTCTGTTTCCGTCGGGGGCGCGCCCGGCGGCCTTCTGCCCGTCCTGCGTCTGCCCGCTCCTGCTGTAACGGTGGCCGGCACCTTCCAGGGGATCCTCGGCACCCGTCCACCCGCTCCCGTCGTGCCCCAGGTGCACCCGACTACGACCACCGTCTCGGCATCACCACAATGGGATCAGGCTGCCCTCATTGCTGCCCTGAATCACATGGCTCTTCATCCGCCCACGGCTCCTGGTGGCGATTGGATCTTCAACAGCTGCGCCTCTTCCCATATGGGCTCCGGCTCTGGTATACCCTTTTCCCCTCCTCCCCCTTCCTCTCCAACCTCGATCATCGTCGGTAATGGTCCTCTCCTGCCAATCACCGGCGTCGGCTCCACCTCCTTCCCCACCCCCTCCCGCCCACTCTCTCTTTTAGAAATTCTTATCTCCCCCTCACTTATTAGAAATCTAGTTTCCGTTCGTGCCTTTACTCGTGACAATTTGGTTTCTGTTGAATTTGACCCTACTGGTTTTTCTATCAAGGATATGGCAACCAAGACGGTGCTTCTCCGATGTGATTCTCCCGGCGAGCTCTACACCTTCACACTGCCTCGCCACTATCTCTCCACCACCGTCACCGCCGACCCGTGGCACCACCCTCTCGGCCACCCCGGCGCCGCCATCCTCGCCAAAGCGTCTACATATTTCCGGTTCAATTTCAATAAAAGCACGGCCTCTCATTGTGATGCTTGTCGCTTGGGCAAACATGTTAGGCTCCCTTTTAGTTCCTCTTCTTCTGAAACTAGTTTTCCTTTTGAACTTTGTCATTGTGATTTATGGACAAGTCCTCTCTTAAGTGTATCCGGTTATCAATATTACTTGGTCATTCTGGATGATTTTACTCATTATGCATGGACTTTTCCTATACATCGCGAGTCCGAAGTTCATTCTCTCCTTACTCGTTTCTATGCCTACGTCAAAACACAATTCTCTTGCCCCCATCTTAGCCTTCCAAACGGACAACGGCCGCGAATTCGACAACCTTGCCAATCGCACGCTCTTTGAGTCCAACGGCACCCTTCTATTCCTCACCTGCCCCTACACTTCCCAACAAAACGGGAAAGCCAAACGCATTTTATGCACTCTCAACGATGGGGTTCGCACACTTCTCTTGCACGCTCACATGTCTCCTCCATGGTGTGCTGAAGCCCTCGCCACTTCCACCTACCTTATCAACCGTAGACCTTGCAAGCCTCACTTCATTACCACACCACACAAGCTTCTCTCTGGGCATACACCTGACTTTCGCCAATTACGTGTATTCGGTTGCCTCTATTATTCCAATTTGCTTGCTACTACTCCCAACAAACTCTCCCCACGATCGGTTGCCTGCGTTTTTTTGGGTTATCCCGATGACCGCAAGGGGTATCGTTGCTACGATCCCCTCACCCGTCGCATAATCTTTTCCAGGCATGTCACTTTCGTAGAATCTGTTTTCCCGTTTAATACCCTACCTACCACGCCCGAATCCCTCGTTGAGTCCTCTCCCGATCCGCCTCCCTTGGATCACGTCGATCCTGCATGGGCGCCGCCCCAACCAACCCCTCCTGTATCGCCACCTGGCTCCCCCATGCAGCCCACGCCCACCCCTCCTACCTCGCAGCCCACCACGCCTGGGCCTTCCCCGCCTTCCCCACCTCGCGGCCCATCTCCCTCCACTCGATCATCTTCCTCCTCCTCCGCTCCTCCTCCACCGCCACCTCCCAGCGCCACACACTCGATGCTCACCCGCGCTAAACACGGCATCTTCCAACCCAACCCTCGCTACGCCAATCTTCAGGCCACCGTCCTCTCTCCCATTCCCACCTCCGTCCGCGCAGCTCTCCAAGATCAAATTGGCGTGCCACCATGTAGTCGGAGTATGATGCCCTGATGGCGAACTCGACGTGGACTCTTGTTCCGCGCCCACCCAACAGCAATGTTATGACCGGCAAGTGGGTTTCAGGCACAAGCTGAACGCCGACGGGTTTTTGGAGCGCTATAAGGCCTGGTGGGTCGTCCGCAGCTTTGCCCAGCGCCCCAACATCGACTTTGTCGAAACCTTCTCTCCAGTTGTCAAGCCGGCGACGATCCGCACGGTGCTCACTCTGGCGTGCTCGCATGGCTGGCCCGTCCATCAGCTCGACGTGAAGAACGCTTTCCTTCACGGCCTTCTCGATGAGTAGGTGCATTGCTACCAGCCGGCCGGCTTCCTCGATGCTTCACACCGCGATCATGTCTGTCGCCTCGCCAAATTCCTCTATGGCCTCAAGCAGGCGTCGCGGGCCTGGTTTCATCGCTTCGCCACGTTCGCCGCCACCATGGGCTTCACTGCCTCCCGCTCCGACGCATCCCTCCTCATCCTCCGGCGGGGTGCTGACGCCGCACATCTTCTTTTGTACGTTGATGATATCGTCCTTGCGGCATCCTCGACGCCCCTTCCTCGCTCCATCGTCGACAGGCTCCAACAAGAGTTTGCCATGACGGATATGGGCGCCCTTCACTACTTCCTCGGCATCCGCATGCAGCGTACAACACGAGGGTTCTTCCTTAACCAGGCCCTGTATGCCGAGGAGCTTCTTCGCCGCGCCAGCATGTCCCAATGCCATGCTGCCTCCACACCAGTGGACACGGCCCCAAAGGTCGCCGCTGCTGCCGGCGCTCCCGTGTCTGACCCGTCAGAGTATCGCAGCCTTGCCAGCGGCTTGCAATATCTCACAATGACGCGTCCGGATCTGGCGTATGCGGTGCAACAAGCCTGCCTACACATGCATGACCCACAGGACAGTCACCGCGCGCTCATCAAGTGTATCCTGCAGCATGTCCATGGCACGCTCCAGCATGGTCTGCTTCTTCCAGCATCTTCATCGATAGACATCATCGCGTATTCGGCCGCGGACTGGGCTGGGTGCCCCGACACTCGCTAGTCTACCTCTGGTTACTGCGTGTATCTTGGTGACACGCTCGTTAGCTGGTCCTCCAAGCGACAGGCCATCGTCTCTCGATCCAGTGCAGAAGCAGAATACCGCGCCGTGGCGAATGCGGTCGCTGATTGTGTATGGTTGAGGCAGCTGCTTGGTGAGCTCTCCGTCTCTCCACCGAAGGCCACAGTTATCTTCTGCGACAATGTCTCAGCCGTGTACATGTCTACTAATCCGGTTCATCATCGGAGGACAAAGCACATAGAGCTTGACATTCATTTCGTCCGGGAAAAGGTGGCCCTTGGCGAGTTCCGTGTTGTACATGTTCCAATAGCTCAACAGCTAGCCGATATCATGACGAAGGGTTTGCCGACATCCGTTTTTCAGCGCTTCAGGTCCAGTCTCTGTGTCTCCTCAGGCATCTACGACACGACTGCGGCTGGGTGTTAGCGAACGTGCTTCTGTAGTGGTCCTATTCCTTAGGCTAGACTAGTGTAATTCTGTTGTAACAGCAAGTATATATGTACCTGTGTAACCTCAATCATAATCAAGGAAGTGTTGCACGATCTCTCTCTCTCGCTACCCTCGTTCAGATTCCAACAGTTAAGTCTTCCGCGCTTTGGTATCCACTCCATTCATTTCTAGGCCAGGTGTGAACCACAGAAACAAAAAGCAGGGCAGATGACAAGCAAATTACAGATGAGCTGCACTATGACTCTTAGGAACTGGGGGCATCAGGAGAACACAAATCCTTATTCAGCAAGTGCAGTGTCCTTGATGGGAGTGCACATCTCACCAAGATCAACGAGACATGCCACTACTTACTAATTGGCAGACTTTGGCAGTTTATAGCAGGATAGTTTCCAAAGGTACGACCTTGGCTTAATTCATGCATGGCCTGATTAAACAAAGTAACTCAGGCACATCACTGCTTGGTCGTACTCCCCTGAACCATGCGAGTACCATTGCAAGCCACAAGTTTCCATTTCATGGCCATACATGCGCAAATAACGTGTAAACTACTAAACTACACCTACTGGCTAGGGCGACAACACCAGCACTGCAATTTAAGTGAAGTTTTGCATGGATGAGAAATATGAGCAACTCCTGCGTGCGTGGCCTCAAACTGTTCCCAATGAATCGTTTGAATGTTGGTACCTATAAATTTTTGTGATCGTATTGCTTAATTTGCGTTGCTCTGCCTGGCACATGGCACGAGTGGAGTAGGGTCGGACCTCGGAACCTCTGTTTGAAATATTATTGGAAAGTCCCTGCATGTGACAAAGTTAACAGTACATGCTACATACCGGGTAAACCTAAAATTTCCCTTATGTAAGAGTTAAAGATAGTCGGTAAAACCACACTACAGTGCTGTTTCGCACCTACTAGCAAGAGAGAAGGAGAACTCCAATACTATGGACCATGAGTAGGGTGCCACTGTTGTTTGGGTATCAGGATTTGCCGAAGGGAGTTCCAACAAAATCCCTAATGTCGCTGTATTAAATGAGATAAGTGTTTAGCACCTGCGAACACCCAATTTGTTGGCTCGGATTCAACTGAGGTAAGTACAATTGTTGGTTGCGATGAAGAGTTGCAGAAGACATTCCGTTTATACCATATTTATCAAGAGAAAGCATGGTCAATGATGGCATGGCTTTTGTAAAACTGCTTCCTACCCTGACGATTATTGTCCATGGATTTTTGTAGAACTGCTTCCTTCTCACCCGCTCAGAGAGATTGGCCCTTGTCCACTATGTTCTCACGGCAATGCATATTCATCTCATGCTTGCCATGGCTCTCTGCCCGACGCCCGACCATCCTCAAGCTTGCCAACCGTTTGTTACGTGACTTCCTTTGGCATGGGAGGAAGAAGTGAGATCGGGGAGTTGCCCTGTCAACTGGCCGCGTGTTTGCTGCCCCTAAAGTTTGGACGCCTAGGGATTCGAGACTTGCAGCGCGCCGATGTAGCGCTACATGTCTGTTGGCTATGGCTGCAAGCCACCGATCAATTACGGCCTTGGAGTCACCTTCACCTTCCGAGCGAAATGGAGGTCAAACAGATCTTTCGAGCCTCGACAAAATGAACACCTAGAGATGGTGCCAAGTGCCGTTTCTGGATGGACCCTTGGCTCGATGGCTCCTCAATCGCGGAGATCGTTGCCACACTTTTTGTTCTCGTGCCTCAGCGCCGGCGCAACTGCAGATTGGCTTGGAACATCCCGTGCCAAGCCTGGATTCAGAACATCCAAGGCGCCCTCGCCAAGCTTGCCACCTACGAGTACGTTGACATATGGCGGAGGCTCCAAGGTCACTGCAGCCACATCCGTACTCTACCACTTGAGCAAACCCCCCTGCTCACCGCGACTTTGTATGCACCTTGTAGCATACGCATTACAAAGATCGCCAGTGTACTTTCTACCCTCTGTCAATGAAATGATACTCCCCGCGCATATCCGTGATTTTTTTTACGTGGCGATCTCTTGCACATCGAACAAATTAAGTCCATAGTTGGCCCAACACGTCGTTTGGGGCTGATCGGCCGTCTACACTCTACACTCGAATTTGAATGATCAACAAAGATAAGAACTTGCGTTCGGATGGATCGGAGTGGAGGCAAGTGAACCCGAATGTAGGCCGCCAGAAAAACATTGTGGCGGGTATCCAAATCCTTGGTATCATCTGGCATATCATGTTCCTCGTATTTACTGGTACATGTTTTTTAATTTCAACCAAAAGGTTTTGTGGCATGTTGGATATGGACTGCACTAAATCCCGAACAGTCGGCATTGCGACATATCCGAACGCATGCATGTGGTATCTCCATCTTTGGGAAACACTTTTGTGTGCGTGTTTCTAGCAGCTAGTAATTGCTTGCATGCGGAATAAACAAAAGTGATTATGTCAGTCTAGATTTTCTTCAAACTGAAAATTCAAAAAGTTTTATAGCTCAAACCGTCGCTTCGATTGGAAAAACTATTTTCACATAAAATATTCATCGCAATGATACCTTGAAAACTAGATCCTCTGTTGATATGTTCCAATGACTTCTTTTGGGGGTGAATAAGTTATCATATTAGTTGCACATGAATTATCGAGGCATCAAACATAGTTCCTCCAAACTTCTCTTCACATGCAAATGTGGGCATGCATTAGGAAAACATTTGATGTCATCCTATACGCTCCTCTATTCCGAAACATTAAATTGTTTTATAGCTTAACCGCCGGTCCGATCGAAAAATAGTTTTCACATAAAAATTCCTCGTGATGAGACATACGAAACTAGATATCATGTTGTTCTAACAATTTTTGTTCCTGCAAATAGTTATTAGGCCTGGGCTAAGTGGGTTATCAACTCTAATGTATGTATATTATCATGCTATTTACACATGAGTTACCGTGGTACGTTTCCAGAACATTTTTTCGGGATAGAGTTACCGCGGTGTTTGTGCACGAGTTACCACACCCGCGATCCGTAGAGTACCACGCTAGTTACAAATAAGTTATGGAGGGTGTGCTTTCAAACAACTTCCTCTCCACCCTCGGGGTGGGGGGGTGGGGGTGTCAAGGTTACAAAGTTATCAAGTTTATATTGAGTATATTACCGTGTTATTTACCCATAAGTTATCACGAAGGGGGCGGGGGGGTTATGTTTTCAAATAACTTCCTCACTTCCCCTCACCCCTGCTCAAAGTTACCGTGATGTTTGTGCGTAAGTTATAACATATACGGTGATTATAGTTTCTTGCTATTTACATGAAAGTTATCTAGAGGTATGTTTTCAAACAACACTGACTCCCCCTCCAACCCCCCCACCCCAGCCACATGTGGTCAAAGTTATCGTGGTGTTGGTGCATGAATTATCGACTATGCTATGTGTATGTTACATGTTACCATGCTACTTATACAGAACTTATCATGAGTATGTTTTGAACAATTTTGTTGCCCCGGTCAAAAAGATACCATGGTGCTTGTGTGTAAGTTAGGTTTGCGATTCGTATATTACCATCCTATCATCGGGGAATATTTTCAGCTTTTTCCTGCGTCGAACCTATCAGTGTTTGTACGTCAGTTATCGGGTCTGGGGTACGCAAATTACCGTGTTATTGCACGAAAGTTACCGGGGGTATCTTTCAAAAGAAAGAATGACACCGGTCAAACGTTACCAAGGCCAGATACGTAAGTTATCCGGTCCATGATTCGTAAATTACCATGTTATTTACAAAAAAAATTACTAGGGTATGTTTCAACAACTTTTTCCCCGGGTCAAAACTATCGCGGGTGTTCTATACATAAATTAACAGACAAGCAGCGCCTCAATTAGCAGAGTTCATTTCCAATTTCAAACATCTTTTTTCCTTAAAAAAAGAAGATTGAAAATCAATGTATACAAGATATATAAACATGTATGTACAAAGACGGTACGCCTAGCCCATATAGTCAGCAACATGATGCGAATGACGCACTAGTGCAAAAGTCAGAAAGTATAAGGCTTTTTATTTCAATGTTGTAATAAAGAAGGGGTCAAATACATAGTTTATTTTAAGAGAACAACAACTGAGGCTGGCTGGCAGGTTATTTCTCTTTGATGTAGGCTAGGCAACCAAACTTTGAATCCCATATGAAGCTTTAATTATTTTTTCTTCCATGCAGTGCGTGGCTGAAACCTGTGGGCCGAGAATCGCGTGCGGGACAAGAATCTCGTGCGGGACCAAAAAAAGGGGGATTGCACAGGGGACCGGGGACGTGTGCGATGCGGATCGGAAGTTTACCGAGTCGTTCCGATATGTAGCAAAAATCAGACTGTTCAAAAATTTGCATTCTCGCTTGGATACTTGAACTCACCCCTGGATACCCAAAAAGTTAAACCAGCCTCAGATCACGACCCAAGCAAACTAGCTCAAGCTATTCACCGAACCGATCTATGCTCCCAACGTCCCTAACCACCGTATATATAATATTAGTAACTGTGAAGGAAGCACAACCCTTTATGATGACACACGAGGTAGGGGACCCTGGTCTTTCTTATAGGAAGTACTCTGGAGTAGTAATTGATGCTGGTCCTAGTTTAGCACACAATGTCACTTTTTCTCCAAGCATCTTTGATAAAGCCTCCAACTTCGATTATTTATCGAACCAGCAAAAATCAGGCCACGGACAGCCTTTACTTTGAGTCTTTGACCTTTATTCAGGTTTGACTCTCAAAACTTGTATTCCACACACAAGTCGTGGGGTGCAGGGACTGTGAGGATTCAGGAACTTGGCCATTACTATCAGTACGAGATGGACAAGGGTCTGTTCAACCTAACCGATTGGCGACTGGCAGTGCTTGCATTGGTGCAGCGGCCTTCAGAGTTAGCCCCATTTCAAGGTTGGGTTCTTAGATTGGACAACAGTGTTGCATGTTCACAAAATCACAAGCATGCACGTTAAGGGTAAAATTTATCATCTGGAAGTTTATCTATCGGAATCCACCATGGATCACCTTTATGTGTACGCTAGTCTGAGCGGGGCGTGCATGAGTCCTTGATACTACTACTTTAGGTTCGGAGACTTGTCAAATAAATAAAATTACATCTTTACTTGCAATAGTGAATGGTTCATTTCTCGAAAAAATTAAAATAAAGAATGTTTCATATGTTTTAGTTCTGCAACATATTAACATTGCTATAGCAACTATACAAAACCATGGCCCTCTTACGAATTACAGTGACATGTTAAATTACAAAACCATGGCCCTCCGTAACGCGGTCTGCTATGCTAGAAAGTATTTTACATGTGTATAGAGTACGTGTATAGACCGTATATACTTCTGGCAGGCCTAGGCCCTGCATTAGGTTGTTGTAATCAGGTAGTTAGGTAGTTAGGTTTTATCATTATCTTCGTATAGCTTTACGTGAGGATCAATCCAAGAACGACCTAACTACCATATCTTGTAAACCTCTGTCGATCTATATAACACAGAGTGTCTCCTGCCAAAGGCATACACTCTTCCATCAATTCTATATTGGTATTCGGAGCCTAGATTTCCTCTTTCGAATCGACCTTAGCCATGGCTAGCTCCAACATCTCCGGCGCCACAACATATGCTCTCATCCCCATCGCCGACAAGTTTTACCGTGGGAACTACCTAGTGTGGCGCGCGCAGGCACTACCCACCATCTGCGGAGCCCAGATGATCGCCTACCTCAACCGCGATCATCAGCGCCCGAAACCGAAGCTCGCCAACAAGGCTAGTGCGCTCCCTTAAAGAAGCAGACTGCAAGTGGGTAGAGGAACTAGATTCCGTCTTATGGGGGGTGCCCACCACACAAAATCGATCTACGGGGTACACCCCAATCTTTATGGTATATGGCGCCAAGGCAGTACTCCCTCGCGACATAATCCGTGACGCACCTCGGGTACGCATGTACGAGAAACTGGAGGCCCAGCTCGATCGGCAAGACACCTTGGACGCTCTGGAAAAGGAACGCAATGTAGCACGGGCACGTTCTGTACTTTATCAACAACAATCAAGATGCTACAACAGCAGGGAAGTCCGCACGAAGGAATTCAACATAGGAGATCTGGTCATGTGGCTCCACCCGGAGAAGCAGACGCATAAACTCTCACATAAATGGGATGGGTCATTTATCATCGACCAAGTCCTCATGTGGCTTCACAGACGAGTGTTTAGAGCCCAATCCCTAGGAGACTTTATGGGCACCGCAGCCACCCAATGACCAGCTCCTGGTCCTTTTAAATGTCACGCGTGCTGGGGGTGGGGGTGCCATACATGCAAATGTGAGTTGCAGCACAATTTCTTTTTTAAAAGAATTGCTGACGCGGTGAGCAGCACAAAGATAAATAGAAGTAATTGCTGAGGTGGCAAGGCTGCTAAGGTGGATAGGCTGCATGTCAAGAGAAATAGGATAGTGGGGATGAACTATTTAGGTATTATTATAGATAAGACGTTTAGAGACAAGGCACAGGAGGAGTACCTACTTTTTTTTGACCGTGTACTGAATGAGCAACAAGGTTGATGCATGCATCATGACCCACGTACGTACGCAATGCAGGACGTGGATGAATTATTTAACAAAGTAGGTACGTGCTTAATCGATAAAAATTGAGATGAACACATTATATATATTTTTAGGTAGCTAGCCTAGCCTAACATGATGGCTTTGGCTTGGACGCGCACATGCAGACTTCAAAACAAGAGCAAGCTAACTATGGTCTTCGTCTCGTTTTCTTCTGTCAACACGCATGCCGCCTAAGATTGCGGCGTTGTACTGTTGTGCATGGAGCCCTGAACTAGGGCATCATGCGATTCGAGGCATGTCTGATGTGGCCGGACAGTTTTAGCAAATTCCTTACCACGGATTACCAGCAACTCGGCTACACACTGGTTCCGCATGTCTCGCCCTTACTGCAGCCTACCGATGCGCTGGATTCCTTGGCATATGACTGTGGCAGACGACGAATTTTTTTAGGTGAGGCGAAACCTGAAGCATAAAATATGTACTGTGATGCAAAACCAAACAAGAACACAAACGATATAAAGTTATATGATCTAGATAGGTATGTCAACCACCCACCTCGACAGCTGCAATTTCATCGGTGTTGCGCCCTCGTGATGCTGGCTTTTGTGATCCTTCTAGCAGGAAATGGGCCGGGAGAGTGCCGGTTCTTGTGTGAACGCCCGCTTCTCCAGTCTACCGCCAACTGCTGCGCTAGCCGTAAGAATTTTTTGCCTGCCGTTCTGTATATCATTCCTCTCTCTCCCCCTTCTAACGCACGGCAATTCAGCTAGGGACCAAGTGGCCACTTGGTCGAGACGCACCGAAACGGTTCAGCGGCTGTTGGCCAAGCCCCACGCTACCACGTATTTTCCAGTGATACGCAACGACAACGACAAATCACGCTAACCCGATCCCGCTCATTGTGGATGCACTTTCGTTGAGATGCTTTACTCCGTGACGTGCCTTAGGAAGCTGGCCTAGAATACGCATGTACAAAGCTAGCACTGCGCCAAGCTCGCCTGATCAAAATCCTCTAGAAGCGTGTACCAGTGACTAGTTACCGTATCAGGCCAACTAACAATCACCCAACTGATTCTAGCGGAAACAACACAGGCACGCGAACAATTCGTTGGTAGCAAACTTTGCAGAAGTTTATAAAACTTATCAGGGGGTATTCAAAAGTGGTCTTCTTGCAAAGCCCTCGTCGCAAGGAATACAAACTTGCAGCAAAACATAAATTGGATTTTTGTTTCAAAAGATATACAGTAATTAATTCAAATATGAATGTCAAAAGAAAAAGCTTGTGTTTCCGCAAAAAAAAAACCTGTGAGGTTGGATAGTTGGAGCTGCGAAAAGTTGCCATGCATGGACCCCAAATCATCTCTTGATATTTCTATTGGGAAACTGATCTGATTCATCCGGATGTAAACTCTCAACTCGGCAACCTCCTCCATCACACGACACGTGCCCCCATGGGGCCCATCCACCGCTTCCGACCTCCCAACCTTATCTCCAACTCCAAGCAACTATGTCGTCCACTCGTTCGGTCGTTCCTCTCGATGTGACGCGGGCCGGCTTTCACCATGCAGCGAAAGCGGACCAGTGAGGTGGCGCGAGCGTGGCTGCGAGCTGCTTCAACTTACGATGCTCGAAACCAGTGAGTTCCACTGCTGCGAGGCGGCACCTCAGTGATGCTAACCGATGCAGCGAATCGGCGAACACTAATGCGGCAGCGCGAAGCTGTAGGCGACGAGGGGCGCGCCCGCCGGTGCTACGACGCCATGCTACAACCGATGGTGTCACTGCTGCAATGACACGTTGCTGCGACGGCGGCAGTCCTCGGTGTTGCGACTGGCGCAGCAAAGAGGTAGGCGGCGCCGTTACTGCAAATTCATTCGAGGTTATTACGATGGTCCGGCGACCGTGTGGATGTTGCGACGGTCCAACAACTCTGTCGGGATGCTACGATGACCGTCGACGACCAGCTAGGCATTGCCATGACTGGATGCTGCGACAACATGCTTTCAACTGCGGCGGCACTATCTCGTCGGCTCTTTGAGTACGAATCCGCTCGTTGACGAGAGCGCTGTTGACCTTCGGATGCTACGAGTCTGCTCGCTGGAAGCATCTGATGCTGCGAGGTTAGCGGCTGGTATGGAGAGGGAGCACCAGTGCTGGGACGAGGTAATTCTAGCGGTGGCCTCGCCGCAGCAACGCCAACTGCCGCGACAAGGGGTTGCGGCAGCGGTGGCCGGCAGCGAGCCGGCGCCAGCAACGCCGACTGCTCCAGGGAGTTGCAGCAGCAATGACCGGCATCGAAATCGGCTGCAGCAACGCTGGCTGCTACGACGAGGGGGTTGCAGCAGCGGTGACCACTGGCGAAGACGGCTGCAGCAATAGCGACTGCTACAACATGAGAGTGGCAGCAGCGGCGGACGACAGTGAGCCGGCTGCAGCAACGAGGGACTGTAGCGGTGGTCTCGGCGGTGGAGCTGGCTATGGAAACGCTGGCTGCTGCATGGCCGGCGGCGGCGGCGAGCTGGCTACAGAAACTATCGTGCATAGGGAGATGATGAGCAATGAAGTGAACAATGCCCTGACTAGAGATGGCCTTGATTCATCCAATGTCTACAGCGAGCCTGATCGGCTGTTCTTTTCCTCCTTGCATTCGGATGGCGCATAACGGTCGCCTTTCTATTGTGTAGTCTTCTCCCATGTATAAACACTTGCCAAATTACAAACTCACGAGGTTTCACTGTGATGAACATCTTTCCACGTATCTATCTCTTTGCTGAGACCACGAATGCGAACATGATATGGATGATTGTGCCATAAAGGTCATATGACTACAATATTCTGCAAAAAAGGTCATATGACTACAATAACTCCAACCTAGTCCAGAATTTTGTAAGAGGCTTACATGTTGTGTTGTAGGGAGCAGTACATCGTGCAGTCCTATCTTATTCACATAATTAGTTGCTCTAATTTTATTTCGTATGCATAATATACTTGGGTCCATATTTTGTAACACATAATATTGGGATATATTTGTATAATATATCAATGACATTGTTAGAATAAATCGGAGGTGCAAAGTCACTTCACCAAGGACTAAACTATCACACGACCATAACACCGAGATTTGTTGATGAGGTCCCATATGGCTACATCTCCGGGGCCTGACTATGAGCGCTACTCCCCTTGACACCGTCACAATATGCACCCCGGCCGCCCGGGCGCTAGCACACGTCGCCGGTTCCCCTGTGTGCCTGTGCTATTATGTTGGCATATGTTACATGGTGTTCCTGTTAGGACACTATTCCGTAATCATATCTACAAGCCAAAAGATCTTGTAAAAAATATTCGACAAAGTTGTAACAGACAGGATATTACCTAGGTAAAACTACAAAGTGTCGACGATTCATACATACCTAGTAACCGTTATAAGTGCCATTACTTGTGGAAGACGTTCCTTTGGAGGAACTTTCTTTATTTTCGTTTAAAAAACAACAGGTTGGAGTTCACGATTGTTGCCATTTGACGATGTTCGCTGCATGATAATAGCCAATCAGGCTTCACTTTCCATTTTTTTTGGTATTTTAGTTGTCTGTATGCTCAGTTTCTCTTTTATGTAGTGTTGTTACATACTCTTGGTGCTCTATGTAACAGTTCAAATTTTAGTAAAATTCCTTCCAAAGAAAAAAATGAAGACGGATGCTTATCAATAAATCAATTAATGTCACCATAGCAACCCATGTTCATTAACCTCATCAATACATAATGAATATACATCAACAACCAGGTGTTACTTTTTGTGAATAATGCACTCCACATCGCCCCTATACATATAATCCATCTGATTGAAGCAAGTAGGAACACCACATTGAGCACCCATCTGTGTTACATTAACATCTTATTTTTTATATGTACATATTAGCACATAAACAGGTAATAACCACATAATCAAAGAGGAGGACAAGAAAAGAAGAGAGATGCAATGTAACGACACACATATGTGAATTGGAGACATCAGAAGATTAGAAAACTGCCAGAAACAAGACTTACTCACTATGCAGCTTCGCACGAGGTGCCTCTTCCACTGCTTGACAAACGAGAATTCACTCAAGACTGCCAAGTTTTACAAACTGCTCTAGCTTGGCGGTGAGACCGTTGCCTTCGAGACTTTTTCATCTGGAGCAGATGTGTGTCAACCCACATCCAATTCCTTGTGATCATGCTTGTGTCTACACAAGGAGACGGAATGCTCTAGAATGGGATTGTCAAAAAAGAGGAGGTCAGGTGCCTTCTCTACCTTGGGAACGGACAATCAGCTAGCTTCACCCACCCGCCTTCACCGCTTTAGTTTCCGTTGGGGTGTGACTCCGGCTTCAACCTTGCAATTGCAAGTCACTATCACCGGAGATGTACGATCATTTGTTGTGTATGACTACTTATCTGCCTATTTTTCAGTGTGTCGCTACTCTGCCTATACTGTTAATCTTGGCTTTTCAGTTTCCCAAGATATTATGTTGTATCAAGCTTTTCAGGGCTAATGTTATGGTTACTGGGTGATAAATTTAGTTACCACATCTTAAACGCGTTTCTCGCACCTCCACAACAAATTATCAGATGGAGAAAAGTTATATATTTTGTTTGAAAATTTGAATTTACGAAATAAATATATAATTAAACACAAAGTATCTCCTAGCGATGAAATAGAGCAGAAACTTTTCGGATTTCCCGCGGGAAAATGGAGACAGGGAGGAAATGAGGAATTAGAAATAGAATATTGCAGAATGGAAACATCAATGAAATCTTTTGTACATGGAAACTGAAATGGAACGGCGTTTTCCAGCGGAACAACCACGGAAACGGAAATTCTGTTTTCGTAAACACGATACTTCCCTTTTATTATGGCTACCATGTGACTCAGTCCAACACTCAATAAAACACGCCCAAAATCCAAGACAACACCTAATAATTAATCTCCTTCTGCATTTCACTATCCCTAATAGGCCAGCTCACTCGCCTCCCGCCCATTCTCGCTGTACTGTCCAGGTACCTCCACGTGGTACAGGCATGCAGCTGGTTTAGGAGATCATCGAAAGTCATTGTAGTCATATAAATTCAAATAGCTTGCTTCTTTGTTTGTCTTGTTCTTAGTTGACTAAGATGTTTTTAGTTCCGCCGAACAACTGGTTTGGTATCCCTGTGCAAACCGTGTTAATTTTAGATAGTATCTGTTTCCATATTTGCTTCCGAGATTTGTTTATGCATTTCCACAATAATGTGAAAACAAGCTGTTTTCATTCCTAGTGTCGCCAAATAGTTACCGTGTCTTCAATTGCAGTAGGTCACTATTTCAAATCGCTGCGTGCACTTTTTATTTATTTTTCGGGTGAAGTGAACAGTAGAAGTTGAATATGTATCTATGTCAAGTTCAAAAAAGTTTAAATTCAGAATCATCTGAAAATTTCAAGAGGAACATGTAGGGTATTTGGCTCTAACCAGTTATCTGGTCTCCCTCGGGAAAAAAATACCATGTGTAACAAATATTTGGAGCGGTATTCTCTTGTGGCCTTGGACTTTTGAGCCATTTGGCTGTGATGGGCGCCACACTGTGTGTGTGTGTGTGTCTGTTCTCTCTCACCATGCACGCGCATGTCCTTCATGGCTGAAGGGAAAGGAAGAGTATGACAGTGGCTTGCAGTTCCAGGGTGAGAATGCAGAGTGACGACACTGGCCTAGCTAGTTCCGATACAGAGGTGTTCCAGTTTCACAGCGGTGGGCAGGTAGTTCCAAGGTACTCCCTCCATCCAATAATGTAAGACATTTTTTGACATTAGTGATGGGACGGAGGGAGTAGTAAATCATGACATGGAGCTACCGGGCATGCATTGAAGTGAATAAGCTAGACGTATCCACCGAACGTCTGTATATGTGAGTAATAATGACAACAAACAATCAACCAAATGCATAGTGGAACTAATTAATTAATTATTAAGGATGTCCACATAGAGGAAAAGTGAACCGCACGTGTGCATGATTACATTTTCTTTTTGGCGGTACAAAAAATGCATTGAGGGATATATAAACCATCCATCTCACGGGCTTGTCAGTTCTCTAGCAAACTAGGATTTGTCAACCTTTATTTTTTAGGGGTGTCAACCACCATAATCTGTTTTCCAACAAATCGATCACAACACACGATAACCACCGGCTGGCCGGTGAGTCACGTGGGATTAGGAGGGACCGGAAATGAAACTCAAAGGGCGTTGTAGTCTTGTCCATCTCTTCAGCCAATGATGAGGCTTTGGAACAAAGAAGCTTGGGTTCCCGACATCCCGCGCTGCAGATTCTTATGTTCTCACTGTCACTTGTAGCACCTTGTTATATGGGCACGTCTGTAGTTCCAGCACTACTGTATCGGCCTGCAGAGGTAAAAAGAGATGACGTATTTTGGTTACTATTATCGGCCTAGATTTTCTCATTGAGAAAAACTTACCACTGTCCTCTTGTGCAATCGTGTGGGAAAGTAGCACCTTCTGTAACTTGCAAATTGGCCCGTGCAAATGCACGGGCAACAATCTTATTGATTCTTAAGATAGTTAAAATGTTTACTTATAGTAAGATGATCTGGGGACATGATGTGTTTTACTACAATTTTTTTACATCTAGATGACAAATTATACCATTTTGACATTCAAACTATCTTCATAATATCATTTCGACCACAAATTCTATTATAAATATATACATAAAATTTAATAAAATTACGAAGTATTAAAATATACTTAGAAATACAGGAATCAACCAATTTTAGTGCATTTGCACATATACGCTTGTGAAAGGTTTTTGTGCAACACTTCAGAAAAAATTATACATATTTGAATTGTACATATTTGTCATCGAAATTCTGTTTTGAAGAACATGAGCTAGTAATAATGATTGCGTATATAGAGTAATTAACATTCAGACCAAAATTTTCTTTATGAGATGCCATTCTTTTAGAGTGACGGTTGCATATGTCATTATACATGGAATATAAGTTATTTTGATAATTAAATGACTGGTGGTTACCTGATACTATATAAGTGAACATAATTTTTTCTAAGTGATAATATATTGAGTCGCGTCTAGAACTAAATTAGCCGCCTTGTGCACATAGCCGTGCTTCAGGTCACAAGCTAAACTGCCGTAAGGTGAAATATGTCTTACTATAAAAAGAAAGGTAGGGTTGTGTCGATCACATGAAGTGATACTAAGAATCTATAATGGGAAATATTATATTTCTTGTTTTATATATGTTGAATACAAGTTTCAGAAAACATGACCATTGATCTTATTAATCTTTAGTTTTTCCTTTAGCATCTAGGGCAAACTCTCCCCTACAGGCTTCGCCGACAAGTCCACGGATTCTCATCCCCTCTGTCTGTCGCCCTGACGGCCGGTGGCAGGGAGGGGAATCCCGGTGCCTCCGCTCAGGTTAGTAGTACAGGTTAATGTTTTAGTTCTCGTAGGTGCGGCTCTCGGGTGGATGGTGACACTTCTTCTTCGGCTTTGCCTTCTGGCCTTCGATCCTCATGGAGTTTGTCCGTCTGGACATGCTTGACGGAGCTCCGGTGTTGATTCGTACCGTCACCTTGTGGCGGTGAGGTTAGGAGTTTTGTCTTATGACAAGATTTCGTGTCAGGTGTTTCATATCTATTTATGGGTTCATTGGCGACGACTGTGGCTCC
The DNA here is from genome assembly GCF_002162155.2 of Triticum dicoccoides. Classification (NCBI taxonomy): domain Eukaryota; kingdom Viridiplantae; phylum Streptophyta; class Magnoliopsida; order Poales; family Poaceae; genus Triticum; species Triticum dicoccoides. The sequence goes on from NC_041386.1 coordinate 686,147,508, forward strand.
AGGGTGCTTGTCCTTAGGAGAACGTGCACGAAGACATCCTGGTTGTCATCAACAAGGTCAACTCGGCTCCGATAGGGGAGCGGCAACAGTGGCCGTTTAGTTGTCTCATAATCTCCATGTAATTTATATTAGGATTGAGTTGCTTTTTTACGTCCGATGAACTTTGAAAATATATCTGAATAATTTTCGTAATGGAAGGAATCTTAGTAATATTTATTTTCCTTTAATGTAACTTCCTCTATGTGTATCAGTTTCAATGTTTTTAGTGGACTAGTTATTACTTAGTGGTAGACAAATTAATCCATCAACAGTGCGTCAGTCATGATGACTTAATTTGAAAATTCTAAAGCCCTATTCCGAATTCAGTTGTTTTGCTAATAAAGGTGTTGTATTGGGCCCTTGGGTATGTATCCTTATGCCTTTGATTCAATATTCACTGGTTCAGTCACGCGGACAATAATACATGTGCATGTCCTTTATTACCTTTCCGTTGGCATTGTTATTGTCCGGTCGATCTCCAAGGTTCCTGATGTTGCGCTTTGTCGTTTTACTTAGCCATCAATATACACACCTGTCGTGGGCTAGCAAATTCGAAAAAAATCCATTTTAGTATTCTCACCACCCATGGATATGTTTAGATTGTGAAACAATCAGCTTTCCATTATGTGTATATAAATAATAAAATGTAGAACTTGAAATGTATAACATATATAGCTCGATCTTTTCTTTCTTTTGACAATGATGATCTAGCTTGATTGGTTCAATAGAAAAGAACTACGTTGGTCCAACGGTCAAATGTTAACCCACTGAGAGATTTTTTTTTCGAAAAGGGGAAACCACCCGTCCTCTGCAACCCATTGAGGGATTAAAATGTTAACCTATGCCGAACGTTACACACACCTTACAGGGCCCACAACGAATACAGCAACACAACACAACTTCCTACGCGAGGAAGATCACCGGAAGCACGCCAGCCTCCAAGCGCCACCAGAAGCCACCACGCCGCCATGCCCATGCTGTAGCCGCCGCCATGCACGGATTGCAACATCTTCGGTGGACGGCTTCGTCCAGTGACAGCGAGTGGGAGGAAGGATAGATAGGGCCGGCGGCACAGGAACTGGTAACCTCCCGTGCCCCTCGTGTGAGCGACGCGGGGATCAGATCCTTAAGTTCTCCCTAGGTCAGATGAATATGTGTAGGGCATATACATTAGCAACATTGGTTGTTCTCTGAATCTGACCTTTTGTGATAACGTTCGTCGTTGCTGATTGCATTATGGAAATCGATGTTCGTACTGATTTCTAGAAATATCCCGAGGAAATGAAACACTAATGGTTTACGGTCTTTTTGATTCAACCGATTTTCATGCAAATTCTGAATGATTGGAATCCTTGGGGATTTTTCCTCTGGTGGTTTGCTTTGTAAGATTGGATCGGGTAGGATTTTTTCCTATGGTTTCTTTTACCACATTCCATATGAATCATTTATGTTTTGTGTGATGGAAGCAAACAAGGCATTCAAGACCGTATTTAGACTGCCAATAGATTGTCAAAACGAGGACGGCCAAATTGTAGCCTTTGCACGCTATGCAAGAGAGAGCAAGAAACGGGTGTTCATCTATTCTACAAGTGTCGTATTACCATTACGCTATGGAATGTGGTCATCAAGAAGATTGGGCTACACAACATGGACACGTCTTCATGGCACTTGGGGGACTGCGTTGTGTCTTGGTGGAATCATCAGACTGGGATGTCCATCCAAAACCGGAAGGCCACGACCCCCCTCACCATGCTCGTCTCTTGGGCAATTTTGAATGAACGAAAATCCCGAGTCTTCCGTGACAAGAGTGCTCCACCGCCGATTCTACTCAACATCATCGTAGATGAAGCAAAGCTCTGGAGCATCATGTTGGCAAAAAAACTAGGGGCAATCATTGAACGCGAGTAGTCACCATGTGGTATTTCGTGGGTTGGTTGTAACAACCTCTATTCTCTCTTCTTAATTGATGAGGAATATCTTTTGCCTCCGTTTCGAAAAAAATCCTATAGGAACCAAATGTGCACGACACTGCAATCCAATGTTTCCCCTGTGCTTGCAATTGCAGAATCACGCGAGAATCAAAAAGGCCCATAATACATGCATGATGCTTGTAACACTTTGCTTTTGCATATGGGAGGTAATGGAATATAATCAAGAAAATCTACTGATGCGGTGAAGCCGGACAAAGGTGTAGGATTTCCCCCCATATTGTCATGTCCATATATACTTGAATATGGATATTCCGTTCAATTATAGTCTCTATTTCTTTCAGTAATTCAGTTACTCCCTCCAATGGAGAAAGATAGATCTACGAAATTCTTGTGTCTAATCAATCATTAACCACTTTTTTTGTATGCGTTGCCCATTTGCCAGTAGTACTGATCAGGGCAAACCAGGATCCAGTGAACGTTTCTATGTGAATAATAATGACAACAAACAATTAGCCAACTGCATCTAAAACTTAATTAGCCAACTAACTATGGGGGCCCAGAGAGAGGAGAGATGAACCCTGTACATAGCTACATTGATAGCCACCAAATGGAGTAATTATATAGGCAACCATGCATGGAGTGATATATAAACCATAGATCCCTCGGCCTGTTAATTACCTTTGGTTCCACTAGAAAATGAGGATTAATCGAGCACCATAATTTGTTCACCCAGAAATTGATCACAACATACGAAAACTCATGTCTTGGTGAGTCGCATAGGATTAGGAGGGATCGGGTAATAAACTCATACGTTGGTGCTTCCTTCACCATCTCTTTTGCCAATCGTGAGGCGCATGACATGCAAGATTTGATTTGAGATGTTGCTGCAAATTCATTTGTTCAGATGGACACTCATAGCAGACTGTTAATTAGGTATGCTGGTAGTTTGTGGCACTAGATTCAGCGAGTGAGGCGGCTCTGTTGTACCACACTGTGGTATTAGTTGAGTACATGCAGAGGCGAGAAGAGACATGTATTATTATTATTATTATTATTATTATTATCATTATTATCGTCCTATATTTTCTTACATAGAAAGTGTTACCCATATATTCTCATACAATGGTGTGGCATGGGAAGTCATTATTTATCTTTAATATTTTAGATTTCACAAGGCTCGTATCACTATTATTGCAGAGCTTTAGTATATTGGACATGTTTGCAAGGGCCCGTCGTGCATGCAGGTAGCTGTCGTGGCAGCCACATTGCACAGGGGCAGCAACCCGTATGTGATGTGTGTATCGCATGTGTTTTGTTCGTAAGACTAAATGTCGTGTGGTAGTCACAGTGAACGCTAGCATACTCTGCCAACTGTCTGCATTGTGACGCACATCACATTCGATATTAATTTTTTGCCTTATAAACATCAGCATAGGATTAAATTCATGTAAGGAATTTCTCAGAAAAATATATATACGTCTGCAGACATATACCATATAAATAGAATATCTAAACATTTGTTCTGGCAATAGCAAAAGATTCATATTTTTGTTCTACAACATCTGTACAACACGTTCGCCCTCCTTCGAAATACAGTGATGCGTTAAAGCAAGTGTCTTATTTTTGGTTAATATAAGTTATTCCAGAAATGAGTTAAAGCAAGTGTTCAGAATTGATCGGTTTGTTCTCCACCAAAGCCAGCAAGTGTATGGTTAATTTAAGTTATTTCAGAAATGAACGTCTTTACTAGCGGGACGTCAGTCATGCTGCCTCAAAAAAGTGCATTCAAATTATGTTTTTCAAAGTTTACCACAAAAAAAATTTAGAATTTTTTGAACATTTTATAATGTTTTTCGATCTTACTGTTCACCCAAGCTCATGAGCTCGGGTGTAGATACTCCGCGTCCATTCTTGCGTATACAACATATTTGTGGCCTTCTCTCGCATGGGCAACTGCCAACTAGGTTCCGGGTGACTTCTGACGGCGATGCATTCCTAACTTATTTGATACTAGGGCTTCTTGTGCGTAATAACGGATTTCCATAGCATGGGCAACTAAGCAACGCTACATAGCGCCAGAGGTCGCTCCTGGCAAGATGGAACTCAGGCCTCAGGGTTGCCACGGTATAGGCACACGTCGATGCAATTGTTGCCGCCCTGTGCAAGCAGCCGGACCTGGTTCCTCCATGTGCGGATCTGCTCGTCGTGCTACCGACGATGGGTTCCTTCCTTGACAGGTTCGTCAAGAAGCTTTGCTTGCTCTCCATCTTCTTCCAGATGATCTGCACATGGTGCCTGACGCCATGTAGTAAGCTCACGGCGCCTGCTGTGAGCTCCGCCATGGCTAGCTCCCTGGGCCAGCCGGTTACTTCGTGTCAAGCTCAAATCGACTTTGTGTATGTGCGGGCTGCAGGATAACCGGTGATGCATTAATTCCAGTGTATGACGCCGTGTGCATGGCAAAGATTGGTTTTTCCTCAAATGCTCAAGCCACCTATCTACCTAACTTTTCCTTCAAGAGAAGAAGTACCTACCTTGTGATCAGCAGAAGACGTGGGCTTCTGTGTCACAGATTCACAGGCTGGAAGAGCCCTGACATATGCTCACGCCGGCTTGGGTTATCTTGGTTATGTTTTCATCGACGGGGTCGAGCCAAGCCTCCATTCTAGGTTCTAATTCGTTTTTTAGCAACCCTCTTTAGGGGAGTCATTCAAATTTCACATAATATCGGTCAAATTTTGTTGTGTACCGCTGAGATTTCTGTTTTGTTCCTAAAAATTCCTTAGGGGTGGGTGCGTGGGAAGACAAGGTTACACACCGGCCCCGTTCTCCTTACTGCAGCGTGCGGATCCACGGGATACTTATGCCTATGGATACAACCAAGTGAAGATCACTGCCCGGACTAAAATCATGTACGGATGTTGGTTGAATAATAGGAATACATGATTAACAAGGCATGGGTTGCTTGCTTGTGATTTTTGTTGAGGCCGATGTAGTCTTCTTGAACTGTGGCTCATCTTTTTAATTTTTGTGACAGTATGCTCGGATACTTTCTGTAATGCACATAATCTCTTATTAAATACGCACATTGTTGCACGCACAATCATGATGCATTGGCCGGGGGCTTTTATTTATTTTCAGAAAAAAGAACAGCCAAAAATTTCCATTTTTTACTTCAAACATGATTTCCACTCTCTTGAGATCCTCAACTCTTGAGCTCAAATGGGTGGGAGGATGAAAACAAAGGTGCACTACCTCTTCGATGCCAAGGAGAGACATTGCAGTCTTGCACCTACTAGAGGAGAGCAGGTGAACCCTGAGACTATCGGCCGGGAATAGCGCCACTATTTTGCACTGATCAAGATTTGGAGAAGGGTCCACCCACAAGAGAGGAAGAGAACACCAGTGCCATCTCCTAGATCAAACAAAAGGCATCGTAGGTATCAGGAAGAAGGGGGTGTGGATGGAGTCTGAAGCTGGGTGAGATTTCATCATTGTCAGAGAAGTCAGGGCTTCTCGGGGCCTTTATACATTCTTTTCTATCAAGCTTCTTATTAGGGCTTTGGTCTCCGGGGCCATTGCAAGATTAGAAACTATGATAGAAGGCTTCCACAATGAGAAGACGGTAGTTATTTTTTATCATGTAGAATATCACAAACTTTTTGCAAGTTATCCATTGCGCGTGTGGATGTATCCTTACGTGGTCAGTACTACATTGTGCGCATGAGATGGAGCTTATAGCCTTTGAGGATGATGGAAGATGGTAGCATCGGCTACAAACAACGGGTTTGGATGCCACTCAAATAATGGTGGCGAGAGTCTGAGTGAAAGCTAGTGTTTGGCGTCGGCAACAGTGGCGCCCGTGGGTGTCTGTTGCTTCCCGAAGAAGTCACCGTGAGGCTCGTTGTTGTGTCAGAGTTTCAAGGTGAAAACCTATGTCTGATCGGACTTTGCAACGGTGACGCTTTGCGCCATAACCCTCTTGGTTGTGTTCTCATGGACCTCACGAGTACTTGGTCGGACCGTGACGAGGTGTTAGGCTTGTCCTGGGCATATCGTATATCTTGTGTTCTACTTTGTAACGGGGCCTCCTCACAATATTATATTATTGGGCCGTGTACATTGATGTTACTTTCATTTTTATGATTTTTTCATTGCTTTATATTTATAAAGAGTGACCGAAGCCTGTTTCAAGAGTAGTATATAAATTGGACACGAGTGAAAAGGCTGGTCGTACATGTAGGTAGCCCCACATTGCACAGGGGCAGAACCTGTATCTGATTTAGGTATTGCATGTGTTTTGATGGCAAGATTAAGGATGATATGGTGACCCTCACATTGCACATGGCCAAATTTTGGTCGCGTGCAATGCAACAACAAAATGCAGGAGCAATATGCTGAACACACAATGATACATCACAATACAGAGCAATACAGTACATTTAGCAGCAATACTCATAATCAGTGGAGAATAACATCTCTCAAAATTCGGCCATTTCTTTGCAACCTTGAAGATTAATTCCATCTAACGAGGTTCTCACTTCTCAGACAGATATATTGAAGTTAATAGCCAAAATACTTTAGGTTCTAAGATTCATCAAATAAATAGAACATCGAAACATCTTTTCTAGAAATAGCAAAAGGTTCATGTGTTAGAACTGCAACATGTGTACGGATCCTTGGTCCTCCTAAGAATTACAGTGGTCCATTAAAGTAAGTATCTTACAAAGAGTTAGTGGAAGTGTATACGACTATTAATGAACGTCAGCAAGTGTACGGTTAATTTAAAGTATTTCTGTAATAAACATCTTTACTAGCGGGAAGTCAATGAAGCCGCCTAAAAAATGTCTATTGTTCCGTAGCAGGTGTGTGCACTTCTGTCTTGTGGACGACCATGCACCGCGTGCCTATTGTTAGCGAGCGCGCATAATGCTTAGCATACGCTCCGGCCAGTCCTAATTAATTAAGCGGCCTGTCGCGCGGAGAAGGCCCCTTCTCCGCAACTAATTTGATGAGGGTAACGCCGTGTGCAAGAAAAAGTAACACATCTAATTTTTTTACGATGCGTGGTTGCGACATCCATTTGTATTACTGCATCTCTTAGTTTTTTGTTTTTATCGTTTTCATTACCATCCAATCCATCTTTTTTACTGCTGCCAATACGTGAGCATGTAGTAATCCGTTACTACATGATAGCAAGGTTCTACTACGTTGATGGATCAAACCATTGATGACTCAGTGCACGGTAAATGATTTTCGTCCATTACCTATACTATCTCTGTTACTGCCACTCATTAGTGACCTCAGAGTCTGGAAAACCTAGTAAAACGTGGCTGATGTGTAGTAATGCAGTACTACATATGCTCTTCTCGTTGAAAACAAACTTGAATAGATCTTCTAGTAACTGGTTTATCGTCTATTGACAGTTTGGCCGGTTTTCTGTTACTTACTTTTGCATGTCCCATGGTAAGGAAGACTCCAGATAAACCTAGGACATCGCCCGCTTCACTGCTCTATACATATGTAGAAAGGCTCTTTCTTTCATCTCCTCCCCATCGAGGGCACTCCAGTTATGACTTTTTTCTCTCCCTACATATAGCTATAGTAGAAATTGTCGCCGCAAACGACGCGTCCGGCAGTCAGTCACATAGCGGCGCACCTCAGTTAGTGCACAGGCTTAGGGTCGTGGACGATCCACACGACGCGGTCGACACTCAGTGTGGTGTAAATCGTGTCGCCGATGGGCTCGAAGTCACAGCTGTAGACGTCGCCAATGCTTTCGTCGGCACCGTTGGCCCTTGCGAGTATGTCTCCCCTGCTACTCCTCTGGGGTGCCTCTGACATTCCATTTGGATGTCGCCATGGCCATAGTGACAATCTCAAACACACTCAAGACTGCCGAACTGTACAATTGTGCCACGTCAGCAGCGAAAAGGATGCATTTGCCTTTTTTCGTCTGCTGCAGTTGTCCGTGTTCGATAACCAAATTCATGGGTTGGCTACTTGCTCTAGGTCGCATCTACATCCAAGACTTGTTGTTCTTAATGGGAATCATTGATGTTGAGGAGGATCGGTGTCCTCTCTACCTAGGGAATGGCCAATCATCCGACCTTCACCCGCCCCTTCGCGCTCACTTCGAGCATATTATTAGGTTGTCAATCCCCCTTGCCCTTGTTATGGATGATCTACATCTTCTAAGCGCATCTTTGCTAGCTAGAGTGGCCACATGTCCTACCATGGCCATTCTCTATTGTTTTTTATAACGAAGGCGCAAGAAGTGTTGACTTTAAATTAATAAAGCCCACCATAGGCAACATCTGAATAACTTCATAGCGAAACCACAAGCACCAATTGGAACAAAGTACGCTACAGGAAACGGGAAACTTGGCCAGCAAGAGACAGAATGCAGCTAGGCGGGAAAACAAAGCAAAATAGCTTGTGGGCTTCAATTTGATGGCCCAGGGATAGATTCACTAGTAGAAAAGGGGGCAATGGTCCAGGCCAGGTCAGCCCATTAGTCCCGATTCAATCCAGAACCGGGACCAATGGGGGCATTGGACCCGGTTCGTTAGCCCCGGGGGCCGGCCGGGCCACGTGGGCCATTGGTCTCGGTTCGTCTGGACCTATTGGTTCCGGTTGGTGGGACGAACCGGGACCAATGCGCCTCGCTCCTGGCCCACCACCATTGGTCCCGGTTGGTGGCTTGAACCGGGACCAAAGGCAGCCCTTTAGTCCCGGTTGGTGGAACGAACCGGGACTAAAGGGGTGGTCCTAGTTGCGGCCAGAGTTTAGTCCCACCTCGTCAACCGAAGGGGGCTCACACCGGTTTATAAGCCCCTCCCTCTCTGCCTTGTTGAGCTGCTCTCAAAGTGAAAATAGATGCCCTTATACAGGAAATTTGACCTAAATTCATATTGAATTTCTTTGAAGTTAGTAGAAATTTATTATGAATTTAGGTCTAATTTTCTCTATAAGCGCATCTATGCTCATTTCTGAGTAATTTTTTATATAGTTTTTTTCTTTTCTGCTATATTTATTTTTTTCTTTTTATTTCTGAGTTGTAATAAGTCATTAAAAATAAGCATCTATGCTCATTTTTTAGTTAAGTTAATCACAACTATTTTTTCTTCTATTTATTTCTGAATTGTAATAAGTCATTAAAATAAGCATCTATGCTCATTTTTTAGTTAAGTTAATCACAACTATTTTTTCTTCTATTTATTTCTGAGTAGTTTGTTATATAGTTTTTTTTCTTTTCT
>NC_041386.1:686156968-686157807 GCF_002162155.2 Triticum dicoccoides
GTCATTAAAAACAAGCATCTATGCTCATTTTTTAGTTAAGTTAATCACAACTATTTTTTCTTCTATTTATTTCTGAATTGTAATAAGTCATTAAAAATAAGCATCTATACTCATTTTTTTTAGTAAAGTTAATCACAACTATTTTTGCTTCTATTTATTTCTGAGTAGTTTTTTATATAGTTTTTTTCTTTTCTGCTATATTTATTTTTTTCTTTTATTTCTGAGTTGTAATAAGTCATTAAAAAAAAGCATCTATGCTCATTTTTTAGTTAAGTTAATCACAACTATTAAAAATAAGTCATTAAAAATAAAAAAGAGACGCAATGCTCGTTAATTTGCTTCAAGCCTTTCGGAATAGTGTCAACTGCACTGCACATAGCTATATGCAGTCTACCCTATTCCTCAAGGCTTGAAGCTAACCAACGTGCAGATGAGCATTGAGCCTCTTCTTCATCGTCTCTGCACTCAGGGCTTATAAACAGCTGCGAGTGCCTCTTGCTTGGCGAGGTGGGACTAAAAAAATAGCTGCAGAAAGAATCCACTAAAAAACAGTTGCAGAAAATAAAAAATTAGACGGGTCCATTGGTACCGGTTGATGGCGCCAACCGGTACCAATGCCCCTCTTTGGTACCGGTTGGTGCCACCAACCAGTACCAATGCCAGCCTTTTGTCCCGGCTGGAGCCACCAACCGGGACCAAAGGTCCTCGTTTCCCGCCCTTTGGGCTGCCGAAAAGAGGCCTTTGGTCCCGGTTGGTGGCTCAAACCGGGACAAAAGGCCGGCATTGGCACCGGTTTACCGTACGAACCGGGACCAAAGCCTTTGCTATATAAGTAGCAC
>NC_041386.1:686158245-686177286 GCF_002162155.2 Triticum dicoccoides
TTGTTAGATTTTGTTAGATTTTTTTGTAGTTCATAGATTTTTATGATTTTTTTTCTGTTCATAGAATCTTTATGATCTTTTCTGTTGTAATTTTGTTTATAGAATTTTAATGATTTTTTTGTTCATAGTACGTATTTAGAAAAATGAAAAAATAAGAAGAGAAAGTGTTTAATATAATTAGTTAGAAAAATACTAGTTTATTTTTAGTAAGTACTACTTTATTTTATTTATAGTAAGTGCTTCATATATAGTTGAACTTGCTAGTTGATTTAATAAACTACTTTATTTTACTATATATAGAAGTAGTTTGTTTTTAGTAAGTACCTCTTTATTTATTTATAGTAAGTGTTTAGTAGTTGAACTAGCTAGTTGATTTAATTAATAAAACTACTTTATTTAACTATATATAGAAGTAGTTCCCGCATCGACGTCGGCGATGCCTATCCCGCATCCTCGTCGTCGTCGACTCGGCGGTGGAGGCTTGCTTGATCAGGGCCATGTTCGGGACTGGGCTCCGCCGGGCTGATATTGGGAGGTGCTACCTTCCAGGGGACGTAGGTTGGTGAGGAGGTAGCCAATTGTTGACCCGATCCTTGTTTGATGGCGGTCGCGTGGGCCAGTGACGGTGCCGAGGCTTCCGGACACCGCGGAGGTGGTACGTCACCGTGTCAGCGAGGAGGACGAGCATGTCCGACGCTACATGGTTGCATTGGAGGGCAGGTTCGACAATACCTGGCAGGTTCTTCAGGGATCTCACTGGAGCTATGATCCTGTGATGGTTCCTTATCTTTGGGTGTCCACCGCCCGCGTCGATACCCGTCGGGCGCTACGGTTCTAGTTGTATTAGTGATGCTATATTAGTAATAATATTCGACGATGTACGGACACCAAGAGATGATGTACTTTTGCTTATAATTATTGAATGCATGCTAATTTGAATACTACTTTATTTTATGATTTGGTTTTGCTTATTTTATGATTTGGTTTTGCTTATTGAATGCTCATATTGGATAAGTTCTCCTTCATTCCCGTGTGCTAGACAATTTGATGTAATAATGCATTCAGGAATGAAAGGAGGAGCTACGTACATCACCGATAGTCAACCCGTGATTAATAATCTAGTTTAATATTTGAATTATGAACATAGGCCGAAAATGTCGTACTCGGACGATGAAAACTGCCCGGGAGAGTGCGACTGGTGCCACGACGACCGAGGTATCTGCGACAGGTTCATTGAGCTGGACGAAAATCGTCGCTTCAGCATTAAGCTCGAGGAGACCTTCGATGTTCATACGGTACGCAACCGACGACAATAGTTTTTTTTCGTAATTACTCATGACTTCAACTATTTTAATCATGACAATATTTTTCATCTTTTTCAATACGACTAGCTTATCCCATTCTTTGCAAGACGCTATGTCTTGGAGAGGATGGGTTTTGAAGACCATGAAATTTTCGAAACCAAAAAAATTATCCTAAGTACCCATCATGGTGTGGATTTTCAAGTAAAGTTGTACAATGCTCAGAGTGTAACCCATTTTGGTTGCAAAAATTGGGAAGAACTTTGCAAGATGTATGGTCTTGATGAGGGTATGCTTGTCACCATGGATCTTGGTGATCCTACAATCGAGCAAGAGAGACCTTTGATTTGGGTCCTTGTGGATACACCTCCAATTCTTCCCCCATGTGAGCTTAACATAGTTATTAAGTAATTTATATTGTTTATTTCAAAATAGTTGACAACTTATCTCCATTGACAGCTTATTTTCATTCTTCAAAGAATGTGCGGAAGATGGTAGACAGAACCTACTACACCGAAGGCTCCGAATTAACTTATCAGTAGAAAACTCATCTGGTCGCATTTTGTACTGATCTTGAGAATTACAATATTTACAATCAAACTCCTCAACATTATGGTCAATACGTGCCACTAGTGCACGTGTTGAACTACGGTAACTACCATGGAGATACCCTGGTAAGATTTTTTTACTATTACGACATCCGTGATCTTTTTGCACACTTCTAAAACTAGTACATCATTGCTAACTACGAAGTTATTACTATGTTTTTCAACAGATAATCCCGAATAATTGTGTGCCTCATCTGATGTATACGCATCATGTTTTGAACATACAACCAGGTCGTCCTACGAATCTCAACTGTCCATACTGGGTTTCTAAAAGAAGTGGAGACATAACAATCAAAGAATGAAAAAAATGTATGGACAGTCGTAAGGAGCTTCTTGAAAGCAACAAGCAGCGAAGGGCAAGAATTGGAGACAGGATGATCGCCATTCTTCATAACGGAGAGTCAGGGTCTATATTGTTTTATGCTATTTTACCTTAAGGGTGTTTAGGTCCTACCTGATACTGATGATCATGTGCTAAGAACAATTATGTAGGGTTGGGTTCGATGACTATGAGGATGATGATCGTATGACTTATTATTAATAACGAGTAGAAGTTGTATGATGATGCATAGGACTTGTTATTATATATGATGATGTATGATGCGCATGCATGAGCATGTTATATCAGCGGGTGAAATGAACATAGTAGCAGCGTTGATAAACCAAGGACGAATATATAAGAGAGGACACATCTCTCTATTAGCTAGCTAATAACAACCTAAAAATAACCCCCAAAACCCCTAAAGCAGCCACATTTATAAAAAAACATGAACTTTTGGTCCCGGTTGGAGCCACCAACCGGGACCAAAGGCTCCCTTGACTGGGCTCGGCGGACCGGCCACGTGGAGGCACATCTGTCCCGGTTCGTGTTTGAACCAGGACTAATGGATGGAGGTATTAGTAATGACCCATTAGTCCCGGTTCATGAACCGGGACTAAAGGCCCTTACGAACTGGGACTAATGGGTGTTTTTCTACTAGTGATTCATAGTGTACAAGATCCTATGGTTGGGCGGGCTATGGCCCATTGGACCTTGCTGTACCTGCGCCAATGGTGAGGCGGGTCACTTATTGAGCACCTGTCGATGTTGACTCTTGGCTGTTTTGCTTCCAGGATGGCATAGCTTATTCCTCTCCTTGTAGTGCTCTATTATATCTATCTCTATTATTAACCATCTAGTGTTGTCTCTTTTTGGATTAAAAATTCAGGTGTGGGATCCCTCTACGTATGTAAACATTGAAAGAAAATAATGTCCGGCAACTCGTGATGCATTAATTCATTTTTTTTAGACATGCATCATGTGTTTGGAACTGTCTACTTGTTCTTCGCATGCTCAAAGGAAAGTATCTGCCTAGCTTTTCATCTAAGAGAAAACAATACCTACCTTCTGATCAGCATCGGACAAATCATAAATTCACAGGCTGAAAAAGGAAAAGCTCAAGCTGACTTTGCTTGGCATGGCTTGTTTTTATCCAGCCAAGCCGCCTTTGTAGCTCATTTTATTACCAAAGCCAGCAGCAGGCCGCTTGTGAGTGAAGAAAGTGTTAGTATATATATTCTGATAAATCATTTCAATTTTATATTACCTCTGTAACTTTTTATAAGACGTTTTTAGAGTCTATGAAAATTTCAAAAAAACATCTTACATTATGTTACGGGCAGTGACGGAGCTACATTCGAAATCATGGGTGGGCCAATCTGAAGAGAGGACCAATTTTATATATAATTATGATCCAGATTTACCGTTAGGCCCAACATGTTGCTGCAAAACTGGGAAGGCCATGGCCCTTTTTGTTACAGGGGGACTATATATTTGGGAGACCAATGTGTGATTATGTATACATATTAGTAGTTTTCATTATATCTTGAATAATTTTTTAGATATTTCAACCAAGAGAACCGAGCATTGGTTGGATGGCTAACATAGCATGCATCTGCACCTTGCCCGCCTGGTTTTGAGTTCGGCCACGCCTCACTATTCTTATATATTATTAATTTCCTTGGAATCTAATGTTGTTCTTTGGGTGGCATTTTCTTAACTCGCTTGAATAAAGTTTACACCCATCTAAAGCTGTTAGGGACATCCCGTTCTCACCAGAAAAACGAGCAAGCCAAGCAATTCGGCGAACTAAGAACAAGTATAATAAGGTACAGTCGGTAGGCTGTAAGAATTAAATTTTTATAATTCTACTGAGTTGGATGTGAGAGAAGAAGAGAGATAATTGAAGCGTGCTGTAGATTAACAGTTGGCAGCACAAACTCTAAGAAGCATTGTGAGAGTGTAAGGTGGGTCTTGTATTAATAAAATGTACTCCCTCTGTAAAACTGGGCTTTGTTTATGAAGAAAGTACTCCTTAGCAACTACTATTATACATGTTGGCTATTATGCTGACTATATGTCACATGGCAACAACGTATAGTTGGTTGTTGGCCATGCTATTAACCATGCTCTAGTCGCCAACAGTACGCTCAGCCAAATGGATTGGCACTGCTTGCCGTAGCGCCGCAGCCTTCAGAGTTTGCTTCGTTCCAGGGATGGGTTCTTAGATCAAAAGGAAAAGAACAGATACCTACCTTATGATCAGAATAATACGTGGGGTTCTGTGCCACAGATTCACAGGCTGGAAGAACATATGCTCAAGCCGGCTTAGCATGGCTTGGTTATGTTTCGATAGAGTCAAGCGGCACCTTCATACCAACACTCATAGGGGAGCTTGTTCGATTTCTAAATAATTATGTTCAAATTTTGTGGTTTACCACCCAAAATTTCTGCCAGTGTTTTGTCAAATTCTTTGCCACCGATCACCAGCTAGTCGGCTACACACCGGCTCCATATGTGTGGCCCTTATTGTAGCGTATCGATGCACAGGATTCCTTGGCATATGGGCAGTGGCAGAAGACGAATTTTTTTAGGTGAGGCGAAACCTGAAACATAAAAGAAGTATGACGCCAAACCAAAGTAGAACATACGCGCTAATAAAGCTATATGATCTAAATAGACTCATAAAAAATGGTCATTGTGGATGCACTTTCCTTGAGATGCTTTACACCGAGATGCACCTTAGGAAGCTGGCCTTTGATATGCATGTACAAAGCTAGCACCAAGCGCTAAACTTGCCTCCTTAAAATACTTTAAAATCATTTACTAGTTACTAATTGCTGTAGCGTCCCAACTAACAACCACTCAATGATTCTAGCAGGAAACAGCACAGGCACATGAACAATTCATTTGTAGCAAACTTGCTGAAGTTTATAGAACTTATCAAGACGTATTCAAATGTGGTCTACTTGCAAAGCCCTCATGACAAGGCATACAAACATGCAACGAAACATAAATTCGATTTTTGGTTTAAAAGATATAATAGATTTATATTTCAAAGTCGAAAAACAAAGCATTCGACGTTGGATGGCCGGAGCTGCGAAAAGCTGCCACACATGGACTCCAAATCATCTTTTGAAATTAGTCCGCGAGCTTAGGTACCTAGTAACATACCGAGTAACAGTTATAATACCAATGACAGGATGTTACCTAGGTACAACTACGATTTGTCAAAGATTCATAGGTGACTAGTAACACTTATAAGTGACATTACTTATTGAAGACGTTGCTTTGGAGGAACTTTCTGGATTTTTGTCTAAAAAACAAGGGGTTAGAGTTCATGATTGTTGCCACGTGATGATGTTCACTGCATGACAATAGTCAAGCATGCTTCAAATTTCACTTTTAGGTATTATAGTTCTGTGCATGCTCAACGTATCTTTTACGTAGTGTTGTTACATAGTCTTGGTGTTCTATGTAACATTTTATATTTAGTAAAATTCATTCCATCAACAAATCCATTAAGTCCCTCTTATAGCAACCAATGCTCATTAATCTCATCAACAAATAATGAATGTACTTCACCAACCATCTGTTACTTTTTTTGTGAATAGTGCAGTCCAACATCTCCTGTATACATATATCGAAGCAAAGTAGGAAGCCCACATAGATCACTCACCTGGGCTGATACATTAGCCTCTTATTTTTTAGCACACAAATAGATGATAACCACATAACAAAGAGGAAGACGAGAAAAGAATAGAGGTGAGATGTAAGGACACACATATGGGAATTAGAGACATCAGAAAAGTAGAAACCTGCAAAAAACCGGTCTTACTGTGTTGCTTCATGCGAGGCGCCTCTTCCACTTCTGGACGATGGAGAACTCACCCAAGAGTGCCAAGTTGTACTAAATGAACATGCTTGGCGTTAAAAACGTGGCTTTTGCACCTTTCCATCTAGAGCAGCTGTGTGTTAACCCATATCAAATTCCTTGGTATCTGAGGAGTGGCGGAGGTCGGTTTTTTTATAGGTTAGGCAAAACTGAAGCATAAAAGTAGTATGATGCAAAATTGAAGAAGAAAATATGCGCAAATATGGTTATATGATCTAAATAGATTCATAAAAATTTACAATGGAATATGAACCACCAACCACGACAGCTGCAATTTCATCGATGTTGCACCCACGAGATGCTGGCTATTGTGGTCCTTCTTGCAGGAAATTGGCCGGGAGAGTGCCGGTTATGGTGTTAAGGCCCGCTTTTCCAGTCTACCGTCAACTGCCCCGTTTGCCGTTACATTTTTTTGCCCGCCGTTGTGTATAGCTTTGCTCTCTGTTCCTCATGGAACGCATGGCAATTCAGCTAGGGACCAAGCTGTCACTTGGTTGAGACACACCAAAGCGGCTCAGCTGTTGTGACTAAGCAACACGCCACCACATATTTTCCCGAGGAACATAACGACAACAACAAATCACACTGACACGATCACGCTCATTGTGGATGCACTTTCGTTGAGATGTACCTTAGCAACCTTGCCTTCAATGCGCAGGTACAAAGATAGCACTACGCCAAGTTTCCCTGATTAAAATCCTGTAGAAGCATGTAATAGTGAGTAACTGCCGTAGCGGCCCAACTAACAATCACCCGACTGATTCTAGCGGGAAACAACACGAGCACACGAACAATTTGTTGGTTGCAAACTTGCTGAAGTTTATAAAACTTATCAAGACATATTCAAAAGTGGTCTGCTTGCAAAGCCCTTGTCCCAAGGAATACATATATACAGCGAAACATAAATTTGAATTTTGGTTCAAAAGATACAACTGATTCAAGTATGAAAGTCAAAAGAAAAGGCATGCAAGTTTGGATAGCTCGAGCTGCAAAAAGCTTCCATGCATGGACCCCAAATCATCTCTCGAAATTACACCGCGAGCTCTCCAGAACGTATTTAAGTTCAGAAGTAGTATTCTTTCCATTTCTTTCTAGTTTCCCCTCTAAACTCTGGCTCCGCATTCCCAAAATTAACATTCTACATAATTCCTTGTAAATTATGTTTAGAGATAAAAGGCGTAGATATATGTCCAGAAATGAACATGTTTGATCTTGTTGCTATTTCTATTGTAATGCCATCGTACTCCATTGTATAACCGTATTGTGTGATAATTGACCCACGGTACGGTGCTTCTCCCCCATCGACTTTGAACCCTCGATCTCTCTGTATCCAATGAAACAAATATTATCTATAACAAAATTTACGTAGAACAAAGACTCTATAAAATCATAAATTCATGATATATAGGCCCTCAGGAAAATATCAGGCGTACCCACCCATGAGGTGCTCCCCATGCTCCAATTTCAAAACATCAATTTAAATGTTTCCAATGTTATCAAAGGAAATGTGAATGTTCACAGGGAATCTGACTATAACCCCTAAAAATTTCAGATCCAAACTTGAATATTTACATTCAGAAACAAAAAAGACAAATTCAAATGTGAACAGTGTGAAATGTTGTTTTTGTCTTTTTATGACACTATTTATGCTAGATTTCATATTTTTGTTTCCCGCTGCGCATTTCGCGTTTGGATCTGATATTACTAGGAGTTGTAGTCACATTCCTTGTGAACATTCACAAAAAAATTCAGAATTTTTTGAAACATTTAAAATTGCTTTTTTTGAAGTTGAAGCATGAGGAGCACCCCAAGGATGGCAACGCCTGATATTTCCCCATAGGCCCTCCTGACAACAAACATGATTCTTTTGTATTGATATTTCTATTGTACAGTCTAATTGTTCTCCCTTGTACAAATACTTGCCAAATTATCAACTCATGGGGCTTCACTGCCATGTATATCTTTCCACGGATCTATCTCTTTGCTGAAACCAACGTACCAACCTCGAGAGGTGCAATTTCATCGATGTTGCGCCCAGGTGATGCTGGCTTTTGTGGTCCTTCTTGCAGGAAATGGGCCGGGAGAGTGTCGGTTGTTGTATGAACGCCCGCTTATCGAGTCTTCCACCAACTGCTGCGCTGGCCGTTAGAATTTTTGCCTGCCGTCCTGTATAGGATTCCTCTCTGTTCCCCTTTGAACACACGGGAATTGAGCTATGGACCGAGCGGTCACTTGGTCGAGACGCACCGAAACGGTTCAGCACGTATTTTCCAGTGATAGGCAACGACAACGACAAATCACGCTGACCCTATCCTGCTGATTGCGGATGCACTTTCGTTGAGACGCCTTAGGAAGCTGGCCTGGAAGACGCATGTACAAAGGTAGCACTGCGCCAAGCTTGCCTGATCAAAATCCTCTAGAAGCATGTACTAGTGACTAATTGCCGTAGCAGGCCAACTAACGATCACCCGACTGATTCTAGCCGGAAACAAACACAGGCATGCGAACAATTCGTTGGTAGCAAACTTGCTGGAGTTTATAAAACTTATCAAGATGTATTCAAAAGTGGTCTTCTTGCAAAGACCTCGTCGCAAGGAGTACAAATTTGCAGCAAAACCTATATTGGGTTTTTGTTTCGAAAGATATACTGTAATACATTCAAATATGAAAGTCAAAAGGAAAAGCCAACGATGTTGGATGGTTGGAGCTGCGAAAAGCTGCCATGCATGGACACCCAATCATCTCTTGATATTTCTATTGGAAAACTGATCTGATTCGTCTGGATGTAAACTCTCGACTCGTCAGCCTCCTCCCTTGCACGACACGTGCCCCCATGGGGCCCATCCACCGCTTCCGACCTCCCAACCTTATCTCCGACTGCAAGCAACTACGTCGTCCACTCGTTCGGTTGTTCCTCTCGACGTCAGGTGGGCCAGCTTTCACCATGCAGCGAAAGCGGACCAGTTAGGTGGCGCGAGTGTGGCTGCGAGCTGCTTCAACTCGCATGAGTGGGACGCCTACGATTCTGGAAACCAACAAGTTCCACTTCTGCAAGGCGGCACCGTTAGTGATGCTAGCCGATGTAGCGAATTGGCGACACCGATGCGGTGGCGCGAAGCTGTAGGCGACGAGGGGTGCGGCCGCCGGTGCTATGACGCCATGCTGCAACTGATGGTGTCACTGCTTCAACAACAAATTGTTGCGATGGCGGCAGTCGCCGGTGTTGCGACTGGCGCTGCAAAGAGGCAGGCGGCGTCCTTATTGCAAATCCATTCGAGGTTATTGCGATGGTCCGGCGACCGTCTGTATGCTGCGGCGGTCCAACGACCCAGTCGGGATGCTACAATGACCGCTGACGACTAGCTAGGCGTTGCCACGAGTGGATGTTGAGACAACATGCTTTCAACTGCGGAGGCAGTATCTCGGCGGCTCTCTGAGTACGAATCCGCTCGTTGACGAGAGTGCTGGAGACCTTCGGATGCTACGAGTCTGCTTGCTAGAAGCATCTGATGCTACGAGGTTAGCGGCGGGTATGGAGAGGGAGCGCCAGTGCTGGGACGTGGTAATTCTAGCGGTGGCCTCGTTGCAGCAACGCCGACTGCTGCGACAAGGGGATGCGGCAGCGGTGGCCGGCAGCGAGCCAGCTCCAGCAACGCCAACTGCTGCAAGGAGTTGCAGCAGCAATGACCGACAGCGAAATCGGCTGCAGCAACGGCGGCTGCTACGACGAGGGGGCTGCAGCAGCGGTGACTGCCGGTGAAGACGACTGCAGCAATAGTGACTGCTGCAACGTGCGAGTGGCAGCAGTGGCGGACGGCAGCAAGCCGGCTGCAGCAACAAGGGACAACAACGGTGGTCTCGGCGGTGGAGCTGGCTGTAGAAACGCTGGCTGCTGCATGACCGGCGGTGTCGGCGAGCTGGCTATATCGTGCATAGGGAGATGAGGAGCAACGAAGTGAACAATGCCCAGACTAGAGATGGCCTTGATTCATCCAACGGCTACAGTGAGCCTGATCGGCTGTTCTTTTCCTCCTTGCATTCGGATGGCGCCTAGCTTCTGCCTCTCTATTGTGTAGTCTTCTCCCATGTATAAACACTTGCCAAATTACAAACTCACGAGGTTTCACTGTGATGAACATCTTTCCACGTATCTATCTCTTTGCTGACACCACGAATGCGAACATGATATGGATGATTGTGCCATAATTGTCATATGACTACAATATTTTGCAAAAAAAAAGGTCATATGACTACAATAACTCCAACCTAGTCCAGAATTTTTGTAAGAGGCTTACATGTTGTGTTGTAGGGAGCAGTCCATCGTGCAGTCCTATCTTATTCATAAAATTTGGTTGCTCTAATTTTATTTCGTGCGCATAATATACTTGGGTCCATATTTTATAAAACATAATATTGGGATATATTTGTGTAATATCAATGATAGTGTTAGAATAAATCTGAGGTGCACAGTCGATCCACCAAGACCCAAACTATCACACGAGCACAACACCGAGATTTATTGACGAGGTCCCATATGGCTACATCCCCGGGGCCTGAATACGGGCGCTACTCCTCGTGACACCGTCACAATATCGCACCTCGGCCGCCCGGGTGCCAACACATGCCGCTGGTTCCACAGCGTGCCTGTGCTATTATGTTGGCATAGGTTATATCGTGTTCCTATTAGGACACTATTCCATAATCATATCTACACACCAAAAGATCCTGTACAAAATATTCGACACAATTGTAACAGACAGTATATTACCTAGGTAAAACTACAAAGTGTCAGAGATTCATCCGTACATAGTAATCGTTATAAGTGCCATTACTTGTCGAAGACGTTCCTTTGGAGGAACTTTCTTTATTTTCGTTTAAAAAACAACAGGTTAGAGTTCACGATTGTTGCCATTTGGCAATGTTCGCTGCATAATAATAGCCAATCAGGCTTCACTTTCCAAAAAATTTAGTATTTTAGTTGTCTGCATGCTCAGCTTCTCTTTTATGTAGTGTTGTTACATACTCTTGGTGATCTATGTTACAGTTGAAATTTTAGTAAAATTCCTTCCAAAAGAAATATGAAGACGGATGCTTATCAACAAATCAATTAAGGTCCCCATAGCAACCCATGTTCATAAACCTCATCAATACATAGTGAATATACTTGAACAACCAGGTGTTACTTTGTGTGGATAATGCACTCCACATCGCCCCTATAAATATAATCCATCTCATTGAAGCAAGTAGGAAGTCCATATTGAGCACCCATCTGTGTTACATTAACATCTTTTTTTTATATGTACATATTAGCAGATAAATAGGTGACAACTACATAATCAAAGAGGAGGACGAGAAAAAGAAGAGAGATGCAATGTAACGAGAAAAAGAATTGGAGACATCAGAAGATTAGAAAACTGCCAGAAGCAAGTCTTACTCACTTTGCCGCTTCGTACCAGGTGCCTCTTCCACTGCTCGACAAACGAGAATTGACTTACGACTGCCAAGTTTTACAAACTGCTCTGGCTTGGCGGTGAAACTGTTGCCTTTGACACTTTTTCATCTGGAGCAGATGTGTGTCAACCCACATCCAGTTCCTTGTGGTCATGCTCGTGTCTACACAAGGAGACTGAATGCTTGGGAATGGGATTGTAAAAAAAGAGGAGGTCAGGTGCCTTCTCTACCTTGGGAACGGACAATCAGCTAGCTTCACCCACCCGCCTTCGCCGCTTTAGTGTTCTGTTGGGGTGTGACTCCGGCATCAACCTTGCAATTGCAAGTCACTATCACCGGAGATGTACGATCTTTTGTTATGTATGATTACTTATCTGATTATTTTTCAGTGTGTCGCTACTTTGCCGATACTATTAATCTTGGCTTTTCAGTTTCCCTAGATATTATGTTATATCAAGCTTTTCAGGGCCAATGTTTTGGTTACTGGGTGATAAATTTAGTTACCACATCTTAAACGCGTTTCTCGCACCTCCACAACAAATTATCAGATGGAGAAAAGTTATATATTTTGTTTGAAAATTTGAATTTACAAAATAAATATATAATTAAACACATAGTATCTCCTAGTGATGAAATAGAGCAGAAACTTTTTGGATTTCCCATGGGAAAATGGAAACAGGGAGGAAATGAGGAATTGGAAATAGAATATTGCAGAATGAAAACATAAATGAAATTTATTACTACATGAAAACCGAAACCGAAATGGAATGGCGTTTTCCAACGGAATAACCACGGAAACGGAAATTCCGTTTCCGTAAAAACGATACTTCCCTTTTATTATGGCTACTATGTGAGTCAGTCCAACACTCAATAAAACACGCCCAAAATCCAAGACAACACCTAATAATTAATCCCCTTCTGCATTTCACTATCCCTAATAGGCCAGCTCACTCGCCTCCCGCCCATTCTCGCTGTACTGTCCAGGTACCTCCACGTGGTGCGGGCATGCAGCTGGTTTAGGAGATAACTGAAAGTCGTTGTAGTCTTATAAATCCAAATAGTTTGCTTCTTTCTTTGTCATGTTCTACATTTATTAAGATGTTTTTAGTTACGACGAATGACTGGTTTGGTATCCCTGTGCAAACCATATTAATTATATATAGTATTTGTTTCCATATTTGCTTCAGAGATTTGTTTATGCATTTCCACAATAATATGAAAGCAAACTGTTTCCATTCCTAGTGTCGCCAAATAGTTACTGTGTCTTCAATTGCAGTTGGTCACTATTTCAAATCGCTACGGGCACTTTTTATTCATTTTTTGATGGTGAAGTGAACAGTAGAAGTTCAATATGTATCTATTCAAGTTCAAAAAAGTTTAAATTCAGAATCACCTGAAAATTTCAAGCGGAACTTGTAGGGTAATTGGGTTGTACCCAGTTATCTCGTCTCCCTCGGGAAAAAAACTACCATGATTAACAAATATTTGGAGCTGTATTCTCTTGTAGCCTTGGACTTCTGAGCCATTCGGCCGCGATGGGCACCACAGTGTGTGTGTGTGTGTGTGTTCTCTCTCACCGTGCACGCGCGCATGTCCTTCATGGCTGAAGGGAAAGGAAGAGTATGACAGTGTGGCTTGCAGTTCAGGGTGAGAAGGCAGACTGACGACACTGGCGTAGCTAGTTTCGATACAGAGGTGTTCCAGTTTCACTGCGGTGGGTGGGCAGTTCCAAGGTACTAAATCATGACATGAAGCTACCGGGCATGCATTGAAGTGAATAAGCTAGACGTATCCACCGAACGTTTATGTATGTGAGTAATGATGACAAGAAACAATCAGCCAAATGCATAGAAGGACTAATTAATGCGTACATGTGCATGGCTATAGATTTCTTTGCGGTAATAAAATGCATGGAGGGATATACAAACCATCCTCAGGCTTGTTAGTTCCTCTAGCAAGCTAGGATTCGTCAACAACCATATTCTCTTTTCCAATAAATCGATCACAACACACGACAACCACCGGCCGGCCGGTGAGTCACGCGGGATTAGGAGGGACCGGGAATGAAACTCAAACCTGGTTCTAGCCTTGGCCATCTCTTCGGCCAGTGATGAGGCGTATGGAGAAACAAGATAGGATTCCCACGTTGCTGCAAATTCATTTTTTCGGCGTCTCACTCGTACCACCCTGTTACCGGACGACGCATGTAGTTCGCAGCACTAGTGTATCGACTTGCAGAGGTGAGAAGAGGTGTATTTTGCTTATAATTAGTTCCTGTATTTTCTCCTTGAGAAAAAGCTACCACTGTCATCTCGTGCAATCGTGTGGGGACACAATTTTTATTGATACTTAATATTGTTACTAGGATAATGCCCGCGTGTTGCTACGGGCAGAAGGTGAAAAATGCCTCAAGCACGTTACAACAAGCACTAAAGTTTCTCTTTCCGCGTCGCACGTTTGGAGCGACCATTGTGATTTTGAAACAGGTATATGTTTTGAAGATAAAATGGGAAGGCCCAACTGAAGCACCTAAAGATGAGAGGGGATCGAGATGATGCAAGAGATACCTACAGTCTGTGAACACCATTCATGTCAAACATATATCTTTATGATCCTGATGCACACCAAGCAATATTATCTCTAACATTGTTTATTCAACAATGTACTCCCTCTGTCCCATAATATAAGAACGTTTTTTATACTATACTAGTGTCAAAATCGTTCTTATATTATGGGACGGAGGGAGTAGTCAATAACACCTCCTTAAAGTCCTCCAAAGGTTGTGGGCCCATTGGTGACCTAATACTAACAATTTCCTAGCAGTTGTAGGTAACAATCAGAACATTACTAATTCTACTTTGCCGAGTAGGGCATTTTGGAGGCCGACCTCCATGGAGGACATCGTTTTGAAATAAATCGAAATTCAAACTTTTTATAATGGAAATAAAACATTTTTACAAATGTTTGGAAGCTAATAGGACTACTTGAAATAAATCAAAATCCAAACCTTTCAAAATGGACACAGAACATTAGTACAAATTTTTGGAAGCTAATAGTACAATCAGAACATCACTATTTTTCACTTATAACATCTTTGTACTTATTTTAAGGGTGACTCTCTACTGGAGCATTAACTAATTCATTCTTGAAATATTCGAAAGGAAACATATTGACCAAGCAAAAATCACTTCAGCACAAGAGCATTGTGACAAATATAAAAAAGGATTAAGATGATATTTTCCGAATTGTTTTGCTATGTTTTCTTCAGTTGGTGTAGCGTGGGTGAACCGAGCTGGGGCTCAGCCACTACTTTCCCATTCATGAAATAAATTTGTACAATATTGTCTTATCCAGAAAGAAATAAGCTCATACATCAAAGTATCATGAAGAAAATGATTCCATGTTATCTCAATTCCAAAGGGAAACTGATATCAATTCATTGAGATTTAAATAAATGAGAGCCGTTAAATTTATGTATGTCTCCGTTTTTAGTGAGTTCAATAACAAGCTCGCGGGTACGTACACAGAAGAAATATAGACCGTGAGCTTAGGTCCACTTTACGTGATAATTATCGAAAAGGGAACACCAGAAGAGAAAACACCCAAACAAACTTGAGAAAGCACATGCAAGCAAATAAGCCTATGTTTTTTTTCGGATGAACATATGAAACATTGCAGTAACTAAACATAGTAACAAACTCGTTCGAAGGTAAGCATATTATAATTTGATCCAGACTCCTGACTGAAGAAATCAGAAAAAAATAAATCTCCTGAAGATAACTATAATAATTTTCTAATGACTATTTTTGGAGAAAAAATTGCATATAATCAGAACATGTTGTTTGTTCAAGAACACAAAACATGTATACCATATTTCTTGTTTCACGATTACTTGTTCAACTTTATTTACCTCAATGATAATATAGTTTTAGTCCATGGAATCACCTAAAAACAGAGTACAGTTCAGCTGCACTTAAATAAGGTCCCAGGTGATTGCTCAAAAAAAAAAACTTTCCAGATGACGTAAGAAAATAAAGTAACTTCCGCTTGACACTCGTATCATTTGACATAACTAGTAAGTTTGCATGTGCAACGCACGTGTAATCTTCTTACAAATAATTCTAAGCCTCCCATCTTGCATCAAGATGCCCTTTATCATCCGGAGAACACATCTCTACTAGTATATTTGTGTCATAGTGGTTATATAGCGGACATATATGCCACCTTCAATTATCTCTGAAATTTGCCAAATTGATGAAGTATTAAGAAATGAATTAATATCAATACATTTGATTGATGAATGTTATTTAATAGCAGGTGATACCTAATACCACATGCCTATACTTAATCCCGATCTTGACAAACACATCATATGAAACCACAGAAGAAAACCTATTAAATCAATTACACAAAACACAAACTTCTGAAGTATTGAATAGCAATAAAAGAAAACTGTAAATTAACTATGCATCATCCATGACATAAGTATGCGCAAATTCCAGTGAAATCAATCATCCAACCAACTACTATGTGCACAATGGATTATACACAAAAGTGAAAGAAATAATGTCGACTTAATCTTTTAGTAACTCTAGTATGATTGGAGAAGCATGAAGATATTTTACTGACCTTGATACATAGTAGAACGAAACAAATAGAGCACAGAGACTTAGCAATGGCTAGTTGTCATGATGTTTTTTTCTACATAAATACGCCATCTCTGAATTTATTAAAAAGGATAGGACCTGAGCAATGAGCTATCAATTTTCCTTCACCAGTATGATGGACCTCTCGAATGGGGCTTGTTGCAACCAGCAAAGATCCTACATATTGTCACCGCAGGTTCGGAATATTAGCTTCGCCATAGCAACAACTCCAAGATTTGCACTACTACTATCTACGCTACATTTATGCCCTTTCATATAAGTAACAACATCTATAAGATCATCAATATGCACCTTTATAGTAAGGCAAAATGAAATAATAAGCATCTACATGATAACAGGAAGGTCAGTTTTATACCAGACTGCTTGTCAATGTACTGGATTAATCACATTGATTTGGTTTTTTCATATGGACAACACTATGCAGTTCCCATCATCTTGGTGAGCACAAATGCATAGGTAGTCTACACATCTGAAATTTCTAATTAGCTGAAAACGCGAGTCTGATCAGATTCGGATACACAATGGAATAGAAAAAGACATCAGATCAATATGACACATGGCGGCTGGTGCGTGGCAAGGGCATGTAACTGGCCAAACTTAACGCAATGAAAGATCCAATGGCCATGGTCGTAGCTTGAGCCTGGGTTGGTTACCGGCCAGGTGGATGTAGCCTATGGAAGCTGACTATGTTGCTCGCCATTCTCCCCGCCAAGAAAGAGATCAAAGGATCCGGTTGGAGGATGTCGAGGATGCGAAGCTAGTGACGTAGTTGTCCGCGGAGCCTCCTGGATGGACGGCGAATAACACCGAAGAACATGAGGCGTCCCCGGCGGCCTGTTAGGCGATGTAGGAGGCGGCTTCCGGACGACTGACTGTAGGAGTGTGTGCCGTCGTTGACAGCCAAGCTAGGTAGTGTAGAAGGAGGCGCCGTCCCTGACGGTCGGCCAAGCGGTGTAGGGAGGTGGCGCCGCTGACGGCCGAGGCGAGTTCAGGCGATGGGTTAGGGCAACACAGAGATGGGATGGGAGGTGTCGTGAAGGTGCGACGGCTGGAGGCGATGGGGGAGGCGTCGTGAAGGTGTGGCGGCTGGAGGCGATTGGGGGCAGAGCGATGATGCAGCGGTTACTTTCCTTTCTTTCTTACTTGATTGACGTGTGCAGTTCCGTTCCTTTTGTGCCAAAGGAAGGTGGCCACGGAAGAGAAAGTTGTGTTTAACGTTAAACATGTTTAGTCGCTCACCATTAGGACAATAACAACTGTTGGATCAATGTGAATGGATGACCGAGATCTGTTGAATCTGCCTCACTGGGTCTTTTTATATTGGGATATATATGTAGTGAGAGTTATTACGACATTACAAAATGACAAGCTATGACATTCTATACCAGAGATTATATAGTTTTTCAGTTAGGACGGCAACTCAAGTGAGCCTACTGACTATATTACGTGGTTCATCCTTAAATGGTGAACACAGATTTAGATGAGCTGCCAATGGTCATCTCGCAAATGTGCTACTCAAGTGAGCCTACTAACTATATTTTTTCTGAATGGAAGCTTACAAAGTGGCATTCTATTATAAGAGTGTTATTCTCCTGCATGTATAGTATTCTCACGAAAGGATTGTATACCCAAAAGACCAGAACTTATACGATCCTTATTTCATAAGACAACTTCATAAAGGCTCGCCCTATATCCACTGCTGGTAGAGTCTATAGAAGAGCTCTTTTTCCAACATGAGTGAGTTAATACTTTGATCTCTACGAATTGGAAGCACAGATAACTACATTTAAAAATAGGAACATATGCTATCCTCATAAGTAAATAAAAAGTAAAAAAGCAGAGGACCAAACCCAGGTAATCCGGCATGAATGTTAATTAAAGATCATTTAGAGGCACAATGGCAATGTGTGCAAACCATTGTATTGGTACCACTAACAAAAATTTAACAACAATTTTCAACTACAGCGGCAGACATTATTACTATAGGATACTGGACACAAATGACTTTGCAAAGGGTTTCATACACTCTTGCTAATGTGTAAGTACATCAAACATGTTCGAACAAGCAGGAAAATTGCAGAGACATACGATCGATGAAGCATAGAGATTCATTTTTACAACTGCATGCAGTACATTTATTAGTATACTGGATACAAATGGCTTTGTAAAGGGTTTCATTTCGAGTATGGGCAAGGTGCCGGCCTTCTCCATCCTGAGTGTGTCACCGGCCTACATCGCCCCGGGTGCTGGCAGCAGCGGCAGCTGGGGTCGGCTCTCCTGGCAGGGGACAAAGCTATAGGAGGACGATCAGGCTGGATCAGCTGGGAAATAGGGGAAGCAGGGCCATGTGCTGGCGGGGGCAGAGCAGCAGCCGTGCAAGGGGAAAGCACAGCTGCGGTTCGCACCAGAGTTCTATGGGATCGATTGTTTCGAGACGATTGTGAGCCATTGATATGTGAATCTCAAGCTCTTCCTTGTCCAGCCGGCCTGACTACTAATTCTCTCTTCGTACACTCGACCTGTTCATTCATTGTTGACTGCTTCTAACCGAAGCCGCATGTTGTACAGACTGTCCCTGACTGCAGAGCTATTTAGGCCCTGTACAATGCAAGGTGCTTAGGAGAGGTGTTTGGAGAAATTAAGCAGACTTTCTTTAAGCACCGGTGCTTATTCCAAAAGGGTGGACGTTTAATTAGGCATCTCTCCTGTAGAAATAAGCACCGGTGATTGAGAAAAATCTGGTTTATTTTTCTAAGCACCTCGCTAAGCACCTAGCATTGTACAAGGCCTTGTAAACCAA
>NC_041386.1:686177925-686186749 GCF_002162155.2 Triticum dicoccoides
GGGGTAGAATACTTGTATTACTCAGGGTCAACCCTACAATCCTCATTACAAAGTTCAACTATCTCTGGGGACCGGAGCACACCCAGACAACAATTATATTCTCGTTCCGCCGCGGCAGCAGCTCCTAGCGATCGTTTCTAATCGTTCGCTAGGGGAGGGTCACGGTGACCCCCGATTGACCAAAAATGCCTAGCTAAACTTAAAACTGCAATGCTAAACTCTAAAGCTGCCATCGTATACATTAAAAATGTCATAAACAAAAACTAATACACATTTTCTTATACAAAAACAGAGAAAACATAAATTTACAAATCCCATGCTCGTAAAATGTGAATTTTTTTTGTGTGGGGTAACATGTGAAAAATGACATGCTACTTTATAAAACTACCTCTGATCATTAAAAGTTTCATACCATGGACACATAAAATATCCAACTAACATCCTACACTTATATTAGTCGCGAAAAAAACATGCTACACTTATATGAATAATGGCCTCCGGTACACATAGAAGTATTGAGCTCCAAACTGTAATTGCAGCTTCGCACTATGAAGGAGCCATGAGTACCCATGTTAACCTGGGTGTTTTTTTTATTTTTTGAGAATGTCAACACGGCTGTGTGCAGTGTGTGGTTTGGATCCATGTAGTTGCATGGTTTTTTGGGAGCCGTTATAGTTTCATGTCCTGCTCTCCCGCAACAATAGGTGCACCATCTGGGCTCGACCTGGGCTACTTTCTCTGTATCTTGCACTCTGCTTACATGACCTACTAGCACCAAGTAACCGTCTCTGAAGAAATAACGAAGTAACCTATGAAATAGGTGGCATAGGGCCACATGGCGCATCAGTAGTATACGATGAACTTTTTTTTTGCAGGAAAGTATACGATGAACTTTGCATCACAATTATATTGGTTTAAGGTCTGCCTTTGATGAAGACTACACGCTTACCAAAGAGTATGATGGGGCCTCCTATGTACATCAACCCTATAGTACCTATGATCATTCATAGCATGGGTGTATAATGAATATTCAGCCAACATGCTACACTTGTATGAATAATGGTCTCGGTTCTCTCTCCTCTCCCCTATACATATATAACACCCTATGTATCCGAATTAGATAGCTAGCCAAGTTGTTCATTCATCTAGGAAACAACACACATGGACGACTGGAAAGATGAGAGAAGAACGGAGAGATAAGATGCAATTACATAAACATGGGAATTAGAGACATCAGAACATTAGCATGTCAGAACATTAATATATTGGGAAAGTTGCTTACCACTTAGAGCTGCCGGAAAGAAATGAAACGCATTTGATGTTCCTTGTATCCTTGTTACACATGGTTTTCAGGCCCGGTTGTTAGGTATTACCTTAGCTACCTTCACCTGACGCACAACTACAGGGTCTGAAGACGTGATGTAGCGGCGGCGAGTATATAGTCCAGGTGTTGGCATGCTGGGACGCCGGCTTGGTCGACCTCACTACATGGGAAGATCCTGATTCCCTCAATTAGTTGTTCTCGTGCGCGCCGGCGTGGTTGCAATTTTGTTCAAAGGGGGGGAGGGATTGTCAGTGGCAAGAGCGGCAATCCGTCTGGAAGCAATGTTTGAATAGATCACAAGGCTGCCATGCAAATCTTGGACTCTCGGCTACTTAAGCAAAAAATGTCAAACATACGGGGGAGGAGTTACGGAGTTAACAGACTTATTCCTCTGCCCTCACTAATCTCGCCCCCACACCCACGAATTTCAGCATGGGCCCCCTTCATTCTAATTACCAATCCAAACCGTCCACCTCATTTCATCCCGTAAATCTCGTGTAAATCCTTCGTAGATGGATCATTAAACCTACTTAAGAGGTAGCCTGTGAGTTTTTTTTTCATTTTTTAGAAGGAGGTTAAACCCCCTGCCTGTATATCATCATAATACACACAACCATTTTTATTAATAATTAAGAAGAGTACATTAAACAGGCAACCATACTCATGCCGTTACAAATAACAAAACACCTACGACTAAGTCAATTTGTTTTACAGCAATGCCTTCAAAAAGGAACAAACGTCATCGCGCCATCATCGTCACTTCTAGTCAGGAACGAACTGGACAAAGATTTTTCATTCTGGTTGTCAAGACTAGTCAATAAGACTGGTACAACAACACATGGACAAAGCCTTCAACAAGGTAGCGACGCAATTTTATCACTGTTGAGCCTGACCAATAAATGACAGGACAAGAGTTTTCACCCCAAGACGAAGTGGTGTCCCAATCAGCATATTAAGGAAGACTCGTTCGGTTGTTGTATCCACCGGTACTCCAAGCGAGGTCGAAAAAACACTAGCAGATTTGTGAGAAGATTAGCCATCTTATACCATTGCCACGACAATGAGAGGGCACCCATGTATCTGTGTGGAACTGGCCGCTGCAATTCCACAACGTCCAGAGTTACTAGTTAGCATCCCCCATACCGCTGAAGCCGCTACCTAGTGCTAGGTGCCTGATGCTGGCGCCTGATGCATCCACCGTCGTCATGCCAACAAAAATGCTGATGGGCTCGCAGATGCGCCACCATGCCGATTGATCAGCTTGATGAGGTTATCAAGGGTTGCCTCCCCTCCCCCATGACCAATGGAGGTTGTCGCCATTGGTAAATCCAACAAGCACATGATCTGACCATCGTCTCCCGTGCAACTTTTTTTAGAAAAAGGAGGATATAGCTCTGGCCTCTGCAATTGGGTGATGGATGCATCCAGTTTATTAATTATTCATATAGGCCTTAGAAAGTAATACATCAATAAGCCTGAAGCCACCATCTTTGCCATACCAGCCGTTACTTCTATCCCCTTGACGAAGGGGTGCCGAATGTCCGAGCCGAATACCAAACAGACATCACACCAAAGCCCAACATCTAAAGCCGGATACCCCAACAACAAGTCGCCCAGCAGCAAGCAAGTGGCACAACCTGTCCGGCAGACCCTTAGCGCGTACCAGCATACATGCTCCAGAAGACTTCGCCGCCGCTGTCTTCCGCATACCCATCTTCAGGAGAAATCAATGTAATGACCTTGCAAGGCCTGCCATCAACGCCACCATGACGCCAGACGGCACCAATGTCTGCACGTTCATCATCCCGCGTCCATCGTCGTCAACCTGCCACACCATGCCGCCGAGACCCATCTTCATAGATGGTAGATGCCCCACCACCCCACCATGGTCCCTGTTACGCAATCTCGAGTCTGCTAACACCAACATTCCGACCCATCTGCGTCACCAGGCCCAACCAGAGAGCAACACCGACTTATGAGAGGCCTTGTGCCCTCTACTCCCAAAAGACTATCCTGCTTGGACGGGACACCCCTGCCCTTACAAGTCGTGTTATTTCTCCCCACACAACTGATGTGGGACTAAACCCAACAGTCCCCACCCGACAATCAGGCGAAGACCGACACCCAGCCACCAAGCCGTCCACATGTACGTCTAGCCGATGATGTCTCCAAAGATGATGCCCCCACGGGGTGACGACGAAGATGTCGCCATCATCCGATCTAGAAGGCCCCTTCAACGCCTCCAACAAGGGCTACGACGCCCATGGGCACCGCCGTCATTGGTGGCCTCCCCAAATCCGAGGTTTCCCCCGGACACAATGGAGCGTGGGACGCCCCCACCATCGCCTCCAATGAGGAAAACGTCACCCATGGGCGTCATCGTCGATGGTGGCATCCTCACCCACTTCAGTAGCTAGGTCGCCATTTCCTCCTCAATATGATTTGCCACCAGGAAGCTATCACGAGGGAGCACCCACCATGGAGATCCCTTTAGAATGACGATGAAGATATCTAAAGATAGAGGTGGTCACATCCCTGCGTGACCGGTGCCATGGCCACACACACGTCATCCTGAGGTGCCCGCTCAAGATCAGATACCTGGTAGCGTGTGAGTACGAGATGTTGGCAACGAAGAAACGGCTAGGAAAAGAGGGAGAGAAAAGAGAAGAGATTTGGGGAGGAAGAGCGTGAATCCTCTTCTGTAGTTTGATTTGAATGTTGACTCTGGCCAGCGCTTATCCTAAGGGGAACTTAGTACTCACAACTTGGCGCTGTGGAGTGGCCACCGTGCGACACGCTTGTGTGCACTGATTGGTTTGGATTGGTCATTGCACTTGCATATATAGTTGCATTTCCTGGTCTCCCCATGATGATAACTGGAGGATGCTTCCTCAGGATCATTCCCTCTGCAGACATATGAATCACTTGAACCATTTACGTGTGGTGTACCAGAGCCCCAAAACAACAAGTGTTGAAAAAAAAATTGTCGCTATCATTTTCAGATACAGGACATACGAACAACAAGTAACCTATGATTTGACCATATGGGGTACCAAAAGTATACAAAGCAATGATTTGGTCATATAGGGTACTAATAGTATACGAAGCAATTTTCATCAAGTTATGTAGGGTTAAAGTGTAGGTTCCAGTAAAACTACACGCTTACCAACTAGTTGCACATTGAGGGCCTACTATGTACGTACCCATGTCCACTCATATCATAGGCACATAATGTATATCCAACCAACATGTTATAGTTAAGTTATTAATGATCTCCCCCCACACCCCCTAAACATACACCATCCAGTCTCACCAGGAAACAACCACACATGAACAATGGAGAAGATGAGAAAAGAAGAAAAGATATCCACATGGGAGAGGATTTAGGACAGGCAGGTCTAGGGCACCCGAGTCCCCTCGCACGGGCTTTTTATTTAGGCTTCCGATTTCAAACTTCTATATCTTTTGAATGAAAAATCTAAATTAAATTTTGTTTCCTGTTCGTGTTTCTCGTGACTAGGGCTTGCAAATAAAATCCATTTTGAATATATTGTGAAAAAAATTTAAAATTATATTTTAAGTTTCCACTGTTGAAACTTACTACGAGCGACTGATAAAATCACATATTTATCAACAGAAAAAATTTCTTGAAGTTTTATCTCTCAAACTTGGTACAAGCAAGAAAGAAAATCGGATTTTTCAGATGCACTGTCGTAAGTTTCAACAATTGAAACTGTAAACTTAATGTATCATCGTGCGGAATCAAACTACTTCGCGAATCATGAGGCAATCAAGCGGCCGGGCAAGGCTTGGCAGGTGCGTGCCCCTGCGAATTTCCGACGAGAATAGTAGACTTTTAGAACATTATCAAACTTTCATGCGCTGGGTACCAAGCCATTTAGTCTTCTAAGTTCAGCATGGGCCACATTCATGACACAGGCCACTGATCACTAATGGATCTTCAACCCAAAAACTTGTCCTAACCGTATGTATGATATTTCCTTCGTCGACGACGAATAATTGTACATACAGAAATTTTAAGATAAATTATAGAGTGGAGTAAAAAAATGCACTTGGAAGATGCAAGCCATCAACTGTCTCCAATTTAATTATCCCACTCCCAATGAGCTAGTAAGTGCATACAGAAAATGAGGAGAGCATGTGTTGAATGTTATTCGTCTTGCTTACCGTGTGATAAGAGAGAAACATTTTTCAACTTGAAATTGCATTGAAAAGATAGAAATAGGAGAGCAACGATTCGGTGCCCCAGGCTCATCTGAACCCGTGCTGATTTTTGTTTTGAAAACAAATACTAGATAAATTAAAAAAACCATTTTTTGCATGGTAGATAATATGGTGCGTGAGGTCCGCTCCAAATTTCAGATCGTTTGGACATCTGAGTAGCTCTCGACAAAAAAGAAATAAATTTGGGGTCTGTAAAAAAGTTTATTGTTCATGTACTGTTCTGACCAATTTGCCTTTTTTTTGCTGGGAGCTACTCATATGTCCAAATGAACTGAAGTTTGCAGCGCACCTCACGCACCAATTATCTACCCTGGAAAAATAATTTTGAATTTTTTCATTTTCTTCATATTTTTTGCGAATTTATTTTTTATCAGGTGTAGATGAGCCTGGGCTCAGAAATGGATACTCGTAGAATTACACTTTTTATGGCAAAATTTTTGAATTCCAAACATACACTTATTCGTGGACGAAGTACACCCTCCACCAGTTGGACATCGAGAATGCTCGGGTTTCATGGTTATCATTATTCTTTATAGCATCATAGATAGCAACTTTGTTCTCATAATCAATTGGAACCTCTTCCGAGATAGTGGAATCATCACTAAATAAAGTTGACACTCTTCCAAATCCACCTTCATATTCATCACAATAAGATTCAACATCCTCCAAAATAGTGGGATCACTACTTCGTAAAGTTGACACTCTTCCAAACCCACTTTCATCAATATAATCATCATAAATAGGAGGCATTCTTTCATCATAATAAATATTCTCATCAAAACTTGGGGGACTAAAAATATCATATTCATCAAACATAGCTTCCCCAAGCTTGTGTCTTTGCATATCATTAGCATCATGGATATTCAAGGAATTCATACTAACAACATTGCAATCACGCTCATCATTCAAAGATTTAGTATCAAGTATTTTAATGCATTGTTCTTCTAGCACTTGAGCACAATTTTCCTTACCATCATTCTCACGAAAGATATTAAAAAGATGAAGCGTATGAGACAAACTCAAATCCATTTTTTTGTAATTTTCTTTTATAAACTAAACTAGTGATAAAACAAGAAACAAAAAGTTTCGATTGCAAGATCTAAAGATAGACCTTCAAGAACTCACCTCCCCGGCAACGGCGCCAGAAAAGAGCTTGATGTCTACTACACAACCTTCTTCTTGTAGACGTTGTTAGGCCTGCAAGAGCACATGTTTTAGGACAGTAGCAAATTTCCCTCAAGTGAATGACCTAAGGTTTATCAATCCTTAGGAGGCATAGGATGAAGATGGTCTCTCTCAAACAACCCTGCAACCAAATAACAAAGAGTCTCTTGTGTCCCCAACACACCCAATACAATGGTAAATTGTATAGGTGCACTAGTTCGGCGAAGAGATGAAGATACAAGTGCAAAATAGATAGTAGAAATAGGTATTTGTAATCTGAAATTATAAACACAGCAAGGTAACAAGTGATAAAAGTGAGCGTAAACGGTATTGCAATGATAGGAAACAAGGTCTATGGTTCATACTTTCACCAGTGCAAGTTCTCTCAACAATAATAACATAGATAGATCAACATGCAACAAAGAGTCACTCCAAAGCCACTAATAGCGGAGAACAAACATAGAGATTATGGTAGGGTACGAAACCACCTCAAAGTTATTCTTTCGGATCGATCTATTAAAGGGTTCGTACTAGAATAACACCTTAAGACACAAATCAACCAAAACCCTAATGTCACCTAGATACTCCATTGTCACCTCAAGTATCCGTGGGCATGATTATACAATATGCATCA
The DNA here is from genome assembly GCF_002162155.2 of Triticum dicoccoides. NCBI lineage: Eukaryota > Viridiplantae > Streptophyta > Magnoliopsida > Poales > Poaceae > Triticum > Triticum dicoccoides. The sequence goes on from NC_041386.1 coordinate 686,185,293, forward strand.
CACAATCTCAGATTCATCCAACCAACACAACGTACTTCAAAGAGTGCCCCAAAGATTCTACCGGAGAGTCAAGAACGTGTGCCAACCCCTATGCATAGGTTCATGGGCAGAACCCGCAAGTTGGTCACCAAAACATACATCAAGAGGCACATGATATCCGATTGTCACCACAGATAAGCACGGCAAGACATACATCAGGTGTTCTCATAAAAGACTCAATCCGATAATATAACTTCAAAGGGGAAACTCAATTCATCACAAGAGAGTAGAGGGGGAGAAAAAACATAAGATCCAACTACAATAGCAAAGCTCGGGATACATCAAGATCGTGCCATAGAGGGAACACGAGAGAGAACACGAGAGAGATAGGGATCAAACACATAGCTACTGGTACATACCCTCAGCCCCGAGGGTGAACTACTCCCTCCTCGTCATGGATAGCAGCAGGATGATGAAGATGGCCACCGGTGATGGATTCCCCCTCCGGCAGGGTGCCGGAACGGGCTCCCGAGAGGTTTTTGGTGGCTACAGAGGCTTGCAGCGGCGGAACTCCTGATCTATCTTGATTTTTGATGGTTTTAAGGTACGTAGTCTTATATAGGCGAAAGAAGTCGGTCGGGAGGTGCTCGAGGGGCCCACGAGACAAGGGGCCACCACCCTGTAAGGGGGGGGGGCAGCCTCTATCTCGTGGCCTCCTCGAGGATCTTCTGACGTGGAGTCCAAGTCTCCAGGATCATATTCTTCCAAAAAATCACGTTGCCGAAGGTTTCATTCCGTTTGGACTCCGTTTGATATTCCTTTTCTTCGAAATACTGAAACAGGCAATAAAACAGCAATATGGGTTGCGCCTTCGGTTAATAGGTTAGTCCCAAAAGTAATATAGAAGTGTATAATAAAGCCCATAATCATTCAAAACAGATAGTAATATAGCATGAATGCTTCATAAATTATAGATACGTTGGAGATGTAACAGCATCCCCAAGCTTAATTCCTACTCGTCCTCGAGTAGGTAAATGATGAAAGAAAGAATTTATCAAGTGTGAATGCTAGAAGGTGCACAAGTTTGATCAATGATAATTTCAATCATCTTTTCTAGAATGATAATATGTCATAACAGTAATTCATCTCATAAAACTATTCACAAACTAGTAACAAGCAATTCACATGTTAAAGCATAGACCATAAACTTTCTTGAAAACTAGCAAACTCCATTCTTAGTCATCAAACAATTGCAATTCATCTTGCTTTCAGGAAGGGGCTATGTCAGAGCTTTGATTTAACAAACTTCACATACTCAACTATCATATAGTCTTTTACAATTGCTAACACTCACGCAATACTTGTGGTTATGAAGTTTTAATCATACACAGAGAAAGATTGGGGCTTATAATGTTGCCTCCAAACGTATTCACCTTTGGGTGATGTCAACAATAATAGTTCATGCTAACGTACATCCC
>NC_041386.1:686187136-686205648 GCF_002162155.2 Triticum dicoccoides
ATCAGGATCACCCTAACACAAAGTTCTTGCCAAAGGATAAAATGAAAAAAGGAAAAGGTGAAGATCACCTTGACTCTTGCATAAAGTAAAAGACATAAAGTAAAATATAGGCCCTTCGCAGAGGGAAGCAGAGGTTGTCATGTTCTTTTAGGGTTGGATACACAAATCTTAATGCGAAAGAACGTCACTTAATATTGCCCCTTGTATATGGACCTTTATTATGCAGTCCGTCGCTTTTATTGCTTCCATAACAAGTTCGTACAAAGCTTATTTTCTCCACACTAATAAGTCATGCATATTTAGAGAGCAACTTTTATTGCTTGCACCGATGACAACTTACTTGAAGGATCTTACTCAATCCATAGGTAGGTATGGTGGACTCTCATGGAAAACTGGGTTTAAGGTTATTTGGAAACACAAGTAGTATCTCTACTTAGTGCTAGGAATTTTTGGCTAGCATGAGGGGGAAAGGCAAGCTCAACATGTTTGAATGATCCATGACAATATACTTTAACTGAGATGTGAGAAAACATAACACATAACGTTGTCTTCCTTGTCCAACATTAACTCTTTAGCATGTCATACTTAATGAGTGCTCACAATTATAAAAGATGTCTATGATAATATATTTATATGTGAAATCTCTCTTCCTTCAATATTCTTTCATGAATTGTTCAAATGACTAATAAAATGCTTGCTAACCGTCAATAAATTTACAACCTCTACTTCCTAGATGTGAAGTCATTACTCCCCATGGGATAAGAAAATGAAACATATATAAATTCAGATTTATGACAATCAACTCATTCAACAACTTACTCATAGGATATAAGTGAAGCACACGAGTAAATGACAAACTACTCAAAAAGATATAAGTGAAGACCAATGCGTAGCTAAATAATTATGCAACTATATGAAGACTCTCTCTCATTTAACAATTTCAGATCTTGGTATCTTATTCAAACAGCAAGCAAACAAAATAAAATGGCATTGCAAGGATAGCACAACTCATGTGAAGAAGCAAAAACTTAGGCTCAACCGATACTAACCGATAGTTGTTTGAAGAAGAAAGGTGGGATGCCTACCGGGGCATCCCCAAGATTAGATGCTTGAGAATTCTTGAAATATTATCTTGGGGTGCCTTGGGCATCCCCAAGCTTGAGCTTTTATGTCTCCTTAATTCCTCTCATATTATGGTTTCTCTTTTTATCAAAAGCTTCATTCACAACAAACTCAACAAGAACTCATGAGATAGGCTAGTATAAACCAATGCAAAACCTTATCATTTTCTACTGTAACAAATCACTAAAATAATTATTCAACATTTAATACTAAATTCCTCTGCATATTTAATACTCATATCCTTAAATAGAATCATTAAACAAGCAAACATATGCAGACAATGCAAACATAACAGCAATCTGCCAAAACAGTACAGTCTGTAAAGAATGCAAGATTCATCATACTTCCCTAACTCCAAAAATTAAGAACTAAAATTCCCACTGTAATAAATTTATCAGAGCTTAATATTCAAAAATATTCAACGTTATACCATTCTCTGACTTTTCTAGGAAATTTTTGCAACAGCGGTAAACTTTCTGTTTTCAACCAGCAACATGTATACTAGCAAAATAAGCATGGCAAAGGCTATCGGTGACTTTTATTTGAAACTAAAGATGCAAAACATTATTCTAACTAACATCAAGCAAAAACTAACAAAAGAAATTGATGCTCCAAGCAAAACACATATCATGTGGTGAATAAAAATATAGCTCCAAGTAAAGTTACTGATGAACGAAGACGAAAGAGGGGATGCCTTCCGGGGCATCCCCAAGCTTAGGCTCTTGGTTGTCCTTGAATATTACCTTGGGGTGCCTTGGGAATCCCCAAGCTTAGGCTCTTTCCAATCCTTATTCCATAGTCCATCGAATCTTTACCCAAAACTTGAAAACTTCAACCACACAAAACTCAAAAACAAAACTCGTATGTTCCGTTAGTATAAGAAAATAAAACCACCACTTAGGTATTATAATGAACTCATTCTAAATTCATATTGGTGTAATATATACTGTACTTCAACTTATCTATGGTTCATACCCTCCGATACTACTCATAGATTCATCAAAATAAGCAAACAACACATAGAAAACAGAATCTGTCAAAAACAGAACAGTTTGTAGTAATCTGTATCAAACGTATACTTCTGGAACCCCAAAAATTATGAAATAAATTGCCGGACCTGAGTAATTTGTATATTAATCATATTCAAAAAGAATCAACCTAAAATCACTCTCCAGTAAAAAATGGCAGCTAATCTCGTGAGCGCTAAAGTTTTTGTTTTTCACAACAAGATCATATAAACTTCACCCAAGTCTTCCCAAAGGTTCTACTTGGCACTTTATTGAAACAAAAGCTATAAAACATGATTACTACAGTAGCATAATCATGTGGACACACAAAAACAGTAAGGGTAAATATTGGGTTGTCTCCCAACAAGCGCTTTTCTTTAATGCCTTTTTAGCTAGGCATGATGATGGCAATGATGCTCACATAAAAGAAAAGAATTGGAACATAACGGGAGCATCATGAAGCATATGACTAGCACATTTAAGCCTAACCCTATTCCTATGCATAGGGATTTTGTGAGCAAACAACTTATGGGAACAATAATCAACTAGCATAGGAGGGTAAAACAAGCACAACTTCAAGAATTTCAACACATAGAGAGGAAACTTGACATTATTGCAATTCCTACAAGCATATGTTCCTCCCTCATAATAATTTTAGTAGCATCATGAATGAATGCAACAATATAACCAGCACCTAAATCATTCTTTTCATGATCTACAAGCATAGAAAATTTACTACTCTCCACATAAGCAAAATTCTTCTCATGAATAGTAGTGGGAGCAAACTCAACAAAACAAATATCATGTGAAGCATAATCCAATTGAAAACTAAAATCATGATGACAAGTTTCATGGTTATCATTATTCTTTATAGCATACAAGTCATCACAATAATCATCATAGATAGCAACTTTGTTCTCATAATCAATTGGAACCTCTTCCGAGATAGTGGAATCATCACTAAATAAAGTTGACACTCTTCCAAATCCACATTCATATTCATCATAATAAGATTCAACATCCTCCAAAATAGTGGGATCACTACTTCCTAAAGTTGACACTCTTCCAAATCCACTTTCATCAATATAATCATCATAAATAGGAGGCATGCTTTCATCATAATAAATATTCTCATCAAAACTTGGGGGACTAAAAATATCATATTCATCAAACATAGCTGCCCCAAGCTTGTGGCTTTGCATATCATTAGCATCATGGATATTCAAGGAATTCATACTAACAACATTGCAATCATGCTCATCATTCAAAGATTTAGTATCAAGTATTTTAATGCATTGTTCTTCTAGCACTTGAGCACAATTTTCCTTACCATCATTCTCATGAAAGATATTAAAAAGATGAAGCGTATGAGACAAACTCAAATCCATTTTTTTTTGTAATTTTCTTTTATAAACTAAACTAATGATAAAACAAGAAACAAAAAGATTCGATTGCAAGATCTAAAGATATACCTTCAAGCACTCACCTCCCTGGCAACGGTGCCAGAAAAAAGCTTGATGTCTACTACACAACCTTCTTCTTGTAGACGTTGTTAGGCCTGCAAGTGCACAGGTTGTAGGACAGTAGCAAATTTCCCTCAAGTGGATGACCTAAGGTTTATCAATCCGTAGGAGGCGTAGGATGAAGATGGTCTCTCTCAAACAACCCTGCAACCAAATAACAAAGAGTCTCTTTTGTACCCAACACACCCAATACAATGGTAAATTGTATAGGTGCACTAGTTCGGCGAAGAGATGAAGATACAAGTGCAAAATAGATAGTAGAAATAGGTATTTGTAATCTGAAATTATAAAAACAGCAAGGTAACAAGTGATAAAAGTGAGCGTAAACGGTATTGCAATGATAGGAAACAAGGTCTATGGTTCATACTTTCACCAGTGCAAGTTCTCTCAACAATAATAACATAGATAGATCATATAACAAGCCCTCAACATGCAACAAAGAGTCACTCCAAAGCCACTAATAGCGGAGAACAAACGCAGAGATTATGGTAGGGTACGAAACCACCTCAAAGTTATTCTTTCGGATCGATCTATTAAAGGGTTTGTACTAGAATAACACCTTAAGACACAAATCAACCAAAACCCTAATGTCACCGAGATACTCCATTGCCACCTCAAGTATCCGTGGGCATGATTATACGATATGCATCACACAATCTCAGATTCATCCAACCAGCACAACGTACTTCAAAGAGTGCCCCAAAGTTTCTACCGGAGAGTCAAGAACGTGTGCCAACCCCTATGCATAGGTTCATGGGCAGAACCCGCAAGTTGGTCACCAAAACATACATCAAGAGGCACATGATATCCCATTGTCACCACAGATAAGCACGGCAAGACATACATCAAGTGTTCTCATAAAAGACTCAATCCGATAAGATAACTTCAAAGGGGAAACTCAATTCATCACAAGAGAGTAGAGGGGGAGAAACATCATAAGATCCAACTACAATAGCAAAGCTCGGGGTACATCAAGATCGTGCCATTGAGGGAACACGAGAGAGAGAGAGAGAGATCAAACACATAGCTACTGGTAAATACCCTCAGCCCCGAGGGTGAACTACTCCCTCCTCGTCATGGATAGCACCGGGATGATGAAGATGGCCACCGGTGATGGATTCCCCCTCCGGCAGGGTGCCGGAACGGGCTCCCGAGAGGTTTTTGGTGGCTACAGAGGCTTGCGGTGGCGGAACTCCCGATCTATCTTGATTTTTGATGGTTTTAGGGTATGTAGGCTTATATAGGCGAAAGAAGTCGGTCGGGAGGTGCTCGAGGGGCCCACGAGACAGGGGTCCACCACCCTGTAAGGTGGGCGTGGCCTCCTATCTCGTGGCCTCCTCGAGGATCTTCTGACGTGGACTCCAAGTCTCCAGGATCATATTCTTCCAAAAAATCACGCTGCCGAAGGTTTCATTCCGTTTGGACTCCGTTTGATATTCCTTTTCTTCGAAATACTGAAACAGGCAATAAAACAGCAATATGGGCTGGGCCTCTGGTTAATAGGTTAGTCCCAAAAGTAATATAAAAATGTATAATAAAGCACATAATCATTCAAAACAGATAGTAATATAGCATGAATGCTTCATAAATTATAGATACATTGGAGACGTATCAGCTTCCATGCAAAAATATCCCGATTCTCACGGATGAACTCGATGAGCGCGCTTTCCTATTTCGGATCCAGATTTGTGTTGATACTAAACTGTTTGGATGAATCGCCAGGAACAAAATCAACAAGTTTAGTCTCATCAGTCGGTTTGAACTTCAGGGTCGGGTCATGCGCTGTACTGGGCTTCTTTAGAGGAGTCATATCTACCGGATCAACATTGTCCTTATAAAACTTCAACTCTTCTGTTGCACAAACCGACTCAGCAGAAGCCGCGTCACCCTCTTCATAGTCCAAAGCGAACTTATGACCTGGCATCTTGAGCTGTAAGTAAATATAACAGGGCCTTGCCATGAATTTTGCATAAGTCGGCCGTCCAAACAAGGCGTGATATGGGCGCTGGATTTTCACCACTTCAAAGGTCAATGTTTCAGACATGGAATCATGCTCATCACCAAACACAACCTCCAAAGTTATCTTACCAATAGGATATGCCGATTTACATGGTACTACACCGTGGAAAACAGTGTTTGACGGTTTAAGAATCTTATCTGTCAACCCCATGCGGCGGAAGGTTTCATAATACATGATGTTGATACTGCTTCCTCCATCCATAAGCACCTTGGTGAATTTATAACCTCCCACCTGAGGTGCCACCACTAGAGTCAGATGACCCGGATTGTTAACCCGGGGTGGATGATCCTCTCTGCTCCACACAATGGCCTGCTCAGACCAACGTAAGTAACGTGGTACTGCCGGTTCAGCAGTATTAACTGCCCTCTTGTGAAGCTTCTGATCGCGCTTACACAGGCTAGTGGTGAAAACATGATACTGCCCGCCATTCAACTGCTTTGGGTGACTCTGAAAACCTGAATGCTATTGATTCCCCTGATTATTCTGTTGGTTGTTACCACCTTGGTTGTTCTGGTTACCCTGATTATTCTGAAATCCAGTGTTTGAACCGCCGCCACCATGAAAACCTAGACCTGAACCGCCCGACGGACCCTGATCATATAGGAAAAGATCAGAGTTTTTGAACTCCTTCATAATGAAACAATCCTTCCAGAGATGTGTCGTTGGAACCTCCTTGGTCCCGTGCTTTCGGCATGGTTGGTTTAACAGGCGCTCCAGATTCATACCTCCACCGTGCTGGGGCGGTTTACCCTTACGACGTTGCATATTGCCCTGCACATTGGTGTTAGCCACAAAATCCGAATTATCTGCTTTGCGCTTACCATTTTTCCCATGGTTCCCTTGGTTGTGATGCTGTCCCTTCGCACCGTCGTTCTTCTTTCCCTTCTCCATTTTCTCTTTGTCAGAATCAGGATCCTTGGTATTATCAGAATCGGCATACTTAACCAAGGCTGCCATGAGAGTTCCCATGTCATTGCAATGGCGCTTGAGCCGTCCCAACTTCATCTTTAGTGATTTGAACCGGCAATTACGCTCCAGCGTTAAGATTGATGTGCCAGCCGTAATGCAGTCCGACGAATGTAAGACCTCTGAAACCCGGCGCACCCAATGGGTTGTTGACTCGTTCTCTTCTTGGACACAAGCATCTAAATCCACAATGGACATGGGATGTTTGCATGTGTCTTTGAAGTTTGCTATAAACCGGACCTTCAATTGGTCCCATGACCCGATGGAGTTAGTAGGCAGGCTCTTTAACCAAGTACGGGTTGTTCCTTCCAACATCATGGTGAAGTATTTTGCACATGCCGCTTCATCCACATCCAGCATCTCCTTTGCCATCTCATAACTTTCAACCCACGCCTCAGGAAGTTGATCGGCGGTATAATTAGGCACCTTACGCGGACCCTTGAAATCCTTGGGCAATCGCACATTACGGAGAGCCAGGATGAGACACGACACTCCCCGGAAGCTGAAGGCAAGCCCGGTCCCTCGCTCTACGGACGCCGCTGGCTGAACCGGGGCGGGTTGATAATGACCCGCATGATGTGCTGCTAATGCGGCCTCCCGTTGTGCTCTGATATTATCCACCACATCCTGAGCATTCGCCCCACCGCGCGCCGGATTGGGCCCTTGAGGGGCGTTACGACGCCGCGCGCTGCTGGACACCTCTGGTTCATCTATGTGTCTGCTATAACTTTTGCTCGGACGGGGGGTTGAATTAATTCTGTCTCGGCTATAGGAGTAAGCCTGCTGCTGCACAACAGCGGTTTGAAGAAGATCCCTGGCCCACCGCGTCTCAACCGCCCCCAGTGAACCGCCCTCCATCGGAATAGCTGCCAGGAGAGATGACGCAGCAATCATGTTATCCAAAGGGCTAGAAAAATGACCCGGTGGTGCTGATACGTATTGCGGCGGGTTATCCGTTCGTCGAGGCGGTCCCTTCACCCGTGGTTGATCCGGTGCTGCTCTAGGTGCCTCGGTCTGGTTTACGGCTGCCGGATTGCTTGGCCCAGCTCCCAGCGTATTGAAGAGGTTCAGTCCTCCGTAAACCAACGGCAGACGAGACCGGTATTTCCTTCGCATCACGTCGTTCGACGCATTCTGATCCAACATGAGCCAGTAATTATGCGCTTGGATATGCTGTGACTGGGCATCTAAAGCGGCCCGTTCCTCAGCCATCCTGACTTCCTAAGCTGCCAGGTCTTCCTTAGCGTATGTTATCTGGTCCATCAGCTTGGTAACCTCCGCATTATGCCGATCCTGCATCTCCGGGGTAACTGCCGTGATTAGCAAGGCCGCCCAGGCATCCAACAAACCAGAGAGAACTTGAGCCGGTCGGCACGATGGGCCTTGCTACCTCTTGAGCACTGCGTTGGATTTCCCCCAAGAGGAGAGGATGATGCAGTAAAGTAGCGTAAGTATTTCCCTCAGTTTTTTAGAACCAAGGTATCAATCCAGTAGGAGACCACACACAAGTCCCTCATACCTACACAAAACGATAGCAACTCGCAACCAACGCTTAGGGGTTGTCAATCCATTCACGGTCACTTATGAGAGTGAGATCTGATAGAGATAATATTTTTGGTATTTTTGATAGATAGATGCAAGGTAAAAAGTAAAGGCAAAGTAAAAACAAAGCAAGTAAATAAAGTGATATAGATTGATATGATGAGAATAGACCCAGGGGCCATAGGTTTCACTAGTGGCTTCTCTCGAGAGCATAAGTATTCTATGGTGGGTGAACAAATTACTGTTGAGCAATTGCCAGAATTGAGCATAGTTATGAGTATATCTAGATCATGTATATAGGCATCACGTCCAAAACAAGCAGATCGAAACGATTCTGCATCTACTACTATTACTCCACTCATCGACTGCTATCCAGCATGCATCTAGAGTATTAAGTAAAAACAGAGTAACGCCGTAAGCAAGATGACATGATGTAGAGGGATAAGTTCATGCAATATGATAAAAACCCCATCTTGTTATCCTCGATGACAACAATACAATACGTGCCTTGCAACTCTTTCTGTCACTGAGTAAGGACACCGCAAGATTGAACCCAAAGCTAAGCACTTCTCCCATTGAAAGAACTACCAATCTAGTTGGCCAAACCAAAAAGATAATTCGAAGAGACTTGCAAAGATAACTCAATCATACATAAAAGAATTCAGAGAAGAATCAAATATTTTCCATAGATAATACTGGATCATAAACCCACAATTCATCGGTCTCAACAAACACACCGCAAAAAGAAGATTACATCGAATAGATCTCCACGAGAGAGGGGGAGAACATTGTATTGAGATCCAAAAAGAGAGAAGAAGCCATCTAGCTACTAGCTATGGACTCGAAGGTCTGAAGTAAACTACTCACACTTCATCAGAGGGGCTATGGTGATGATGTAGAAGCCCTCCGTGGTGGATGCCTCCTCCGGCGGAGCTCCGAAACAGGCCCCAGGATGGGATCTCGTGGATACAGAAAGTTGCGGCGGTGGAATTAGGTTTTTGGCTTCTGTTCTGATCGTTCGGGGATACGTAGGTATATATAGGAGCAAGGAGTACGTCTATGGAGCTCCGAGGGGCCCACGAGGTAGGGGGCGCGCCCAGGGGGCGCGCCCTCCACCCTCGTGACCGCCTCTGGCGCTTCTTGGAGTAGGGTCCAAGTCTCCTGGATCACGTTCGGTTGGAAAATCACGATCCCGAAGGTTTCATTCCGTTTGAACTCCGTTTGATATTCTGTTTCTTCGAAATACTGAAAAAGGCAAAAAACAGCAATTTTGGGCTGGACCTCCAGTTAATAGGTTAGTCCCAAAAATAATATAAAAGTGGAAAATAAAGCCCAATATAGTCCAAAACAGTAGATAAAGTAGCATGGAGCAATCAAAAATTATAGATACGTTGGAGACGTATCAGGCCTCCTGCCGCGGCTGCTGATCCGGTCGTCATGGCTGCTGTAGATAAAGATTGCAAAGTGGGCTGCGTCCCGGCCGTGAAGGCTGCAACCCGATTCGGTGGTTCAAAGGGGTCCAGAATACCGTTGCCATCAAAATACTCCCCAACCCCGACGTCTTGCAATTGTGACTCGGTTTCACCAGTGGACGACTCGCCATCTGAGTATATGGCCGTCTCACCATCGGACACCGGTTCATATCCCGCAGCATGGATGAATCCTACGAACGCACGCTTCATGGCAGGCTGAACCCGGGCAGGACTCGCACGCTGAGCCGTTTCGACGAGGTCGGTGGAGATGTCCGGCTCATGGCCCGGTTCGCCGATCTTGCCGATGAAAACGTGAATTCCGCCAATGGGGACCCGGTACCCGTACTCGATTGAGCCGGCCTCGGTGCCCCATCCCGCATCGTCGATGTAGAGCTTGCCGCGACGACTTTTGGTCATCCGGCCGACTGCGTACCCCTTGAGTCCTTCAAAGCTGCCCTTCAAGAACCCAAAACCATCGTGCGATAGCCCCACGGTGGGCGCCAACTGTTGTGGAAATAACACGTTAGATGTCCTAACGGAAGGACTTAGTCGTAGAGCCATCGCAACGAGATTAGCTTGAAGGGGTTAAACCGGACAAGGGACACGAGAGTTTTATACTAGTTCGACCCCTTACAATGAAGGTAAAATCCTATGTCTAGTTGTGATGGAATTGATTGGGTTTCGATCACCAGGGAGCAAATACGCTTTGCCTGGGTCTCGAGTTGTTGTTTTTTGTCCCTGAACCGCCGCCGGGTCGTCCCTTTATATACACAGGTTGACGCCCGGCCGGTTTACGGAGTCTCAAGGCCGGCTTATACAAGTGCCCGGCTCGGTCTCCACCTTTTCCCTAACTTACAATACAAGTTATACAACTATGGCGGTTTACCATTATGGGCCCGCCTTTGGGCTCTGGGCCTCTAAGCTTTATAAGTAAAGCGCCATCTTCTTTGTCTTCATGGGCTTCTGTATAGTTGAGTGTGAACTGGCCCCTCCTGGGCGGTTTACACTCAACAGTTATATCCTCAACAGGCATAGTGCGAGGCAAGGGAAAAAAGTTGAAGCAGGGCGTAAAGTACAACATCGATGCCACAAAAACTAATGGCGAACCAATAGCGCCTAAGAACATTGCGAACAAGTTCGTTTGTCAGTGCGGAGTTCTTGTGAAGGACAAACTCCCGATCTCCCTTCAAGAACGGAAAAAGCCATCAAAGCCCCGTCCAGATCTTACTTTTGTCGATGACAGAGCAAAAAATGCTCTTTGGGAATTGAACTCATGGAACATTTCACCTTACCAGATCATTTCACATCTGCAGATGTGGAGAAAGTCAAGGATGCTGCTCTTAGGAAGATGGCAATTGCATTCAACAACCATAAGAAAACTGTATGGAAGGACTACGTCAAGGCGGGAAAGAAGACTCCAGAATTCAAGGGAACACTGGAGAACCAAAGAGTACACTGGGACGATTTCGTGAAATTCAAGGAATCAGGATTATCTAAGGAACGGTCTAGAAAACCAAGGCCAATGCCGCCAAAAAGGAGCAATTCCATAGGCTGGGGCCAGGTGGCTATGCGGTGGCAATGCCTAAGTGGGATAAGTCTGAACAAGAGATGCTGGCTGCACAGGTCACTCCAGTTATATTGAGCTGGCGCCCCAGGTGCAGAAGTTGGTTCTATGCGCATTGGGGGAGGGGGCGTTGGACCCGAAGACAGGCTTGGTTTCGAAGAAGGCATGTCTTAAAGGAGCCGAGCAATAGAAGAATCTTGAAAGGGGGTGTTCACGCCCAACAGAGAGGACGACGAGCTTACGCGTGCCCTGGGAAATCCTGAACACCCGGGAAGAACACGAGGCAAAGGCGTTGTTCCGTGGTATGAGGGCTTTTCTGAGTGGAACACCGACTACAGAAGCCGTGCGAGAAGGAAGATGGAGGAGGACAAGAAGAAGAAGCTGGAGGACGAGCAGAGGAAGCAGGAAGGAGAATGGCTTCAAGGCCTAGAATTAGTGCACGCGGACTTGGCACTCAAATTGCAGAGGCAGCAGGAGCAGATCGACTCGATTAGTTAGGAAAGGGGGTCTCAGTAGCGGCCGCAGCTAGCGCATGATCCAGCATTGGATAGCACCACCCCGTCCATGCCGAGAAGCAGCGTGGGTTCCGCCCCGGGCGACGCACTGCTGGATAGATACCCTGTGGACAACATCATGGAGAACAATAACTGTGAGCTACACTTCAAAATAAAGAACATATCCGTGAAGGCGGGGGACGCCGTTGCTTATATAAATCCCCCCAGAGAAACCTACCATTGCAGAACGATTCCAGCCGGCTATGCTCGTGTCGTGGTTGATGAGATGGTGGACCATTATTCAGGGCTACAACTTGACATTCCTGGAGGTGACAAGGATCACATACTGGGAGAGGCCATACATCGTATCATCCTATGGAGAAAGGATTGCATCATCTTTCGAAGGCCACCGACACCGCGTCAGCTAGAGCTTGAAATTCCAGGAGGTGACGAGGAGCAGACGACTCACACTCCTCCAACGCGTGAGGCCACTCCTCCTGCTTCAACTCAGCCAACACGTGAGCCCACTCCTCCTGCTTCAACTCAGCCAACGCGTGAGGCCACTCCTCCCGCTTCAACTCAGCCAACGCGTGAGGCCACTCCTCATCCTTCAACTCAGCCAACGTGTGAGGTCACTCCTCCTCCTCCAAGTCCACCAACGCGTGCCACTCCTCCCCCAAGTTCGACACCACGTCAGTCGTATCCGCTTCCTTAGCAATCGCGAAAGAGAGCCGCCACAGCTATGGTGTGTAGTGCTACAAGTCGAGGTAGTACAGGAGGTACAGGCGGAGGCAAGCAATTTCAATATGGTCCAAAAAGCCTCGCGCCTCTTCCACAGAGGCCTTACGACATGACCAAGGAGCAAAACGATGCCATAGTGAAGGCCCAAGTGGAGGCCCATTTCACACCAAAACCGGCACCGCCGCCAAGGGAGAAAATGCCGGAGGAAAAGATTGACCACTTTATTCGTATGGCGCGACCACCAGCTCCCAAGCCTGTTGACTCAGACTATGAGCGCCAAATCAGGAAGGCACATCGAGCACGACAACAGGGGTCGAGCTCTAGCTCGAGCCAAGCAGCTGGCCAAAAATGCGGGAAAACCGTTCCCCAGCTAGGAGAACAGGCGGCGCGATCGATCCCCCCGCTTGTTGTACCAACACATGAGAGTACCGGCGCCGGTCAGCTGGTAAAAAGCGAGGAGCATAGACGGAACACTGAAATGCTCGGTATCACTGTTGGACAACTCCTCGAGATTGAGCCCATGCCTAACCTTAAAGAGGAGGAGATAAAATGGAAATATGCCCGCAGCCAACCTTTGGTAAGGCCCGAGGAGGTCAAGAACCTCCCAACGAGGATGTATCAATTGCATGATTGATACATGAAAATTACCAAGAGTAGCAACCGAGAGGGCCTCATGGTGAAAGTCAAGGAAGAGTATTACTTCCATAAGCTAGCTCTGTCCATTGATTATTCATAATTATTTCAGTTATTCCATCAAGACGCACTCGACAAATCCATCGTCATTTTGTCTTGTATATAAGTGATTTCTTTCTGTAATTCAAGTCTCAAGCTAGCTGTAGTGCTCATAGATCGATCGTTACCTGTAATTATCCTCACTATATTTTTTTATCTAGTATATTATGCAGGATGAAGATGTATGAAATAAAAAAAACTGGACGCTATGGCATTGGGTTCATTGACCCAAATACCATTAATGAAGAAACATGAACATATGCATGGTATCAAATAGAGGTAGAGAAAAACATGCTAGAGTTCTTGAAGCGCCTCAATACCAATGAACATATACTACTTCCTTACAACTACACGTGAGTCACACTGTCTTGTACTACAAATTCTGTTTTTACTTACTAGCTAGCTAGATGTTAATAATTAAGTGTATAGGGTTTAGGGTAGTTGATGAGTGTTATGCACATGCCCGCTTAATTAAGACATGAAAATGTGTGTGCATGCAGTTACAACTGGATCTTGTTAATCATTAAAGTTGATGAAGGAACAGTTGAAGTAGTGGACTCACTACTTAAAGAGAAGAGAGAGTACACAACCGTGAAGGGGATAGTCGACAGGTAATTTCAATTATTATTAACTATATGTCGGCCTCTTTAGTTCGTCATTTCCTGATATCAACTATTTAATAACTCATTTATTCATTTTCTTTACCAGCGGGCAGGGCTTGGGCAAAGTTCAGGAATTCAAAAGAGGTTTCAGGCGAATGGAGAGAAAGGTTGCATTGGTTTCGACCTTAGGTATAATTAATTAAGTAGTACTATCTAGATACCTACCATGCATCCCTTTAATTCTAGATTCAATACCAATAATTATCACACTTGATTAATTATTATCTGATTAACTTCTATTCTCGTAAAGGCCCTGACGCAGGCGTAGGGGAGAGATCATTGTGCATACTGCGTTTTTGAGAACATTCGCATGATGACGTCCGAAAGAACCAAAACTGAGAGACAACTATGGGTACGCACGTTTGACAGAACACTATTCACAATTTTTACGTCATTATCGATATCTAGTCACATAACTAATAGACATGCATATTGATCTCCTTCTTAACAATTCGAATCGGTGCGGGAGACGCTCCTACCAGTGGAGCGCATACGAGCACTTCAAAAGAAAATAGCGGGATTTTTGCTCGACGAGGTCATAGATCCCAAAAGGGAATTCTATTACCCGCTACCGCCCCAATGAACTACTCCCAATTGTCATCGTGCTCCGAAGGCACCAAGGCAAATGCCACTGACTCTGAAAGGCTACATGTAGGAAAAACTATATATATATATATATATATATATATATATATATATATATAGGGTCGCGCTATTCGTCACCCAGGGTGAAGAATTCTTATTCTTCACCCCAGCCAACTCACACAATGGGTCGAACCAGCCTCCATCCACCGTAAGAATAAAATGCTTGTGAGGTAAGCTTACGTTCCTCAGAATTGGTCTCGTGCCTGTAACCCCATGATGAGAACCGATGGTGTGTGGGGTAAGATTTGGCTGCACGTGAAGTAAGATTACAGCCTACAGTAGGAAAGGAGAAATTGTGCCGTAAGATTACTGCATGTTCTTTTTGGGCAAGGGTTGCGTGGTTAGACGAGTCTGAACTCAAGTAACCAAGGGTGAGATTTGCCAAAGTAAGGTATGTGGAAACCAACATAATTAAAACTGGTTATTACTAGTAGTACTTGAGATCACAGGTGTTCATTATCTGAGCTAAACTACAAATTCATTTGCTCACAATAGCGTAACAAGCCAGAGAAGTTGGTAAGTAGCTCAGATAAGCTGTATCGGCAAGACCAATTTTTAGTATCGTTTGCAGATTAGCAAGTATAGACTGTGGGGAAAAATGCTCAGATGGCATTCCATCAGCAGCCGGAAATAAATAGCCACAAAGATAAATTTGGACCGGATATTAGACTGGAGCAAAAAGTAAATTAGATCCATGTAAGACATTTGCACTGCACTATTTCGAACGGCAAACAGCCGACAATGTGGGTGCCGAATCCAAGAAGCGTACAAGCAGAGTAATAGACAAGTCTCAATATTTGGCAACAAGAAAAAACATCTTCGCAAAAAAAATCATCTTCTACTATATACATAGGAGCAGGTTTCTGATTTTTGGAGAATACAAAAGTGCAGCTTGAAAGCAAGTTTTTGTACATCTGGATGCTTGAACTTCCCCAGTGAATCAAGTAAAAGATTAGCTTCATTCAAATCATGGAAGACGATGTAGGAAAGCTCTTCAGCCCTATACTGATTTGCCTTTGCCTGCAATACACGATTATCGATTAGAGATGTCAGAATTGGTGGGATAACACAATCAGAGAGCAAGTAGATTAAAAAAGGATCAATGTTACAACGGCGCTGACCATCTTCGCCATCATAATGGCGCAAGAAAAGGAAAATGACAGGATCTGGCAAAAAAACATCTCGAAAGACTTCGGATTGAACACATATAATGTGGATAAAGAGATATTGCAATCTGAGTAAATTTGTGGATGAAATCAAAGTCGAACACATGGCATTTTGTTTCTATGTTCTTTTTTGAGCATCAACATCAAGGTTTATGCCAGAAAATTGCACATGTGATGTTGTTCAGAAATTGTTACAGATTAATGATCCAGATGCTAGCATAACTGTAGAAAATTCTTGTTCAATCAAGAGTCCATATTACCCCCACACTTGTTTACACAACAACTCGCCTGCAAATAAACATAGACCACTGACTGCTGCAAGAAAACTAGTACTGCTCTGTAAATAAATGTGAGACGTTTTAGGTCAACGTGGAAGTGATTTCGTGGTCAGCACTTCGACATAGGAATCCTTTTATCTTACAGTGGGCCTAGATAATTCGATCCAATTCTGAGCAAACCATCTGACCACCATGTTCATATTCAATGAAAGCACAAACAACTTTTCTGTAATAGTTAAGCTAACCCAACCAGGAGTTTCATGATCTAGATAACACTTTAACTTCACAGACCTATTATCTCTGGCGAATATGGTATTACAATCAAATTTGGATGAGAATGCCTCGAATTTGTAATCGAAATGTTAAACTTTTACTTTAATTAGCTATGCCCCAAAACACTACATTTTGTAATGAAAACAAAACTGAATACATCTAAACTTCTTGCTAAGTCTTAAACAACTGAAGCAAATATTTGCTATGAGAGAATTATTCGACACTTACTCATGTAAATTGAAGAGAGGAGAGAATACTGAAAAGCTCCGGCGGCAAAGACCTGATTGCAAACTCTCGTGGTGGGAGGAAATGCGGACCGCATAAAGAAGCATGCCAATGGCCACTGTAACCTGATGGAATCCACTACCACCCACCCCAGTGCAAAAATTAGTGAGTGTTCCTAAGAAAAACATATACTGTTATCTGTAGAAAAGCTAACCGGTAAATTGTAGGTGCATCTAATGAGGCCTAAACTCCAACCCAATCCAACACACAAGTTAAATTAATTCAGAAGCGTGTAAATACTGAATGATTTCCCACAGGGTACTGAAACAGAACTCCATATCTTCATTGTGGACTGAGAAAAAAAATCAAACTTAATTGCGGGTGGCACATGGCTTGCTGGTCATATGGCTAGGTTCTTCATCTTAAACGCAAGCATATAATAGGGTATAAGTGAACTTGATTGCAAGGGAAGCTGCGAACCCAAATTAGTCACAAAAAGTTCCACCAAACTGATAATTTGCAGGTATCAAATTTGCACCCCACATCCAAACAATGCATAAGCAAGTTTGATAGCCATTTGGATAGTTCGATCGCATGATTTACCAATTTGTATCATAGAGGGCAGTCCAAAAACCAAATAAGAAACAAACATGTTGTTGTTCTAGTCTACAAAATATGGACATTGACATTGACCAAACAGAAGATATAATGGCGGGCTAGCTCCATACATTATGGATATAATATGCATATGGTAAATGAATTCTCAGCAAGAAGCAGTAGCATTAGACAGCTACAATGGTTGCTCTCTTCCCTCGCTGCATCCACGGGGATGTGCTTGGTTTCATTTTCGCCATAGTTTTGTGGCGATCGCCCTCTATAGCTTGAGTGCATCCTTTGCCATCTCTTGCATTAGGGGGTTTTGCAGGCAAAGCCCGCGACTGCCAATACCACATCGGGACTGTGTTTCGTCAGCTAAAAGAACTTCAACAAGCTCTTAGACCAACAAGTGCCATATGAGTTTTTGTACCCCGACCAGCATGATGGTCTAATAAACAAGCATATCACAATCTGATTTCTTACCGGCATCATCCTACAAATTTAGGCATTTCATGTAAAGGATATCTGGAACTATTCAGATAAGGCATAGAAATAAAAATATTCAGTGATTGTGACTACATCTCTAACTGACCAATTATAGACTAAAATAGCAAAATATGGGCCTCCATGGGAGGAGGAAATAATCTACAATTGGCAAAAACAAATTGTGTCCTTGGTAATCGAAACAAGCAAATGCAAATCAATGGCAATCCTCTACTAAGGGAATGCTAAGACTGATTAATTGATGACTAGTACCAAGTAAACTATAAGAATTGGGCCTCTGGAAACACATCTACAACAAAAGTAATGGTTGTGTGCATCGCTCGATGCAGAGGCCGAGGGTTATCCTCCTTTTCGGGGGGAAAATTTACAAAAAAAGTTAGATTTATGCTAGGGAAAATAAATAAGCAACAACATGAATGAACAATCCATTTTTCAAAGCCTTACAAGTTATATACTCGAAAATAATTGGATGCATGCTTGACAAAATCAGTACAGTATACTCCTTTGGCCTTCTGTCTGCCAACTTATATACACACAACCCCTTCCCAAAAAATAAACCACAACTGAAATCACATGCAGCATACTAGGTTATTTGTGAGTATAAACATTTTACTCACTCCATATACCCTTTAGAGACATAGAACTAAAGAAGAATATCTAGCAATAGTTCCTACATGACTTGGTTAACTAGTAAATATCAGGTCAACTAGATTAAAGAAGATTGAATGCCATTTGCTAGAACCAAAATCAAAATAAAACTCTCCTTCCTTCGGGTGGAATGATAAATTACTTAAATCGGAATTACACCTATATTGTTAGTGGAATCAACCAAATATTGGGGAAAGGAGCCATAAGGATAAATGAGAAGACTTTAAACAGAGCACACATCTATGACATGTTTTCCATAATAAAAGAATAAAAATACATAGGCTTCGATCGAGCATCTATAAGTTGAAGTGTCTGGGCATCGATGTTCTCT
>NC_041386.1:686206617-686207790 GCF_002162155.2 Triticum dicoccoides
AGAAGCACAACATTGGGGGCAAACCTTCATGCTAAACCCATACTGTCATGTCAATAAGCATGAAGCATCCTATTATCAAGGAAATAACACATCTAGTCAGTGTAAAAATGGAAGATACTATTGCTAATGGCTAGTAACGAAACAAGACTCATTTAAGAAAATTAGAGAACAAGAATTGTCTATTGTTCTGCCATAATTCTACTCTAGCTTGTTTTATTTTGTTCTGTAGAAGGGGAAAAAAGAAATTTACCACCAAACATGAGTAGCACTAAACAACCCCATTTCCATTGTAAACTACTATCCCATTGCAGATGCTAAGGGGAGACACTGCAGCAGAAATTGTTTTTTTTAATTGTGTTGACATGGAAAAGAAACAAATTAAGTTAAAGTAAGAACACAGACAACAAGAATGTAAACTTTTTTTCTGTACCCCCACACTGGTCGGTGTAATTTTAAGCTCACTAGTCTAGCTACAAGAAACCAAACCTCACTAACTCTAGCTTTGAAACATCAAAATTAAAGGGGTTAGAAAAACAGGAATCAACATCTCTCAACCAAACAAAAGGAAGCTATGGGTGGTTGGCATGACGAAAGGAAGCTAGTACCTTCTAGCAACGCCCCCAAATTGCCACGATGACAGAACCCTAGGCAGATGGGTTCTGTCTTAAGTCACAACTTACTAACTGTACAATTCAGAATTTCAGATTTCAAAAGGCAAACACAATACGTTACCGCAATTCAGCACCATGTATATGCTACCTTCACATCAGTGTGCTGAAGTTGGCGTGCAGCCACTTCAGAGAGACGACGGGCTCGGTCTTTGGAACCAGGTGGGCACCCATGGCAGCAAGGCAGTGCTATGATTCCGAAAGGCACTGCGGCAGCGCCCTGCACCAGATCTCCACCGCGAGCGTCGATCTAACCTTGCCCCGCACATTCGCAGAAAAAAGTACCATCAAACCGGAGGGGATTGAGGCAGGGTTGCAGCGGCAGGATTTACGGTCGCGGGGAGCATGCCAGCGGAAGTGGCGGCGAGGAGTAGGAGGAGAGGGAGGGGTGGGGGCATCCTCCAATAATGACTACCAGAATTGGGTTTCCAGTCATCGTCGTCGCCCGTCGGAGGATACAGTTTGAGACGGCGGATCGGCCGTCTTTCACACCAGCGTTTGGGTG
>NC_041386.1:686207903-686253587 GCF_002162155.2 Triticum dicoccoides
TAACGAAAAATTACTTAATGGTGATGTAATTTTACAGCAGGAACGGTGTGGTCGGGCACGACATATGGCTGGGTCGATCGACCAGGGAGAAGAATTACTTATTCTTCGCCCTAGGCCACAAATATTCGTCACCCAGGGTGAAGAATTCTTATTCTTCACCCCAGCCAACTCACACAATGGGTCGAACCAGCCTCCATCCACCATAAGAATAAAATGCTTGTGAGGTAAGCTTACGTTCCTCAGAATTGGTCTCGTGCCTGTAACCCCATGATGAGAACCGATGGTGTGTGGGGTAAGATTTGGCTGCACGTGAAGTAAGATTACAGCCTACAGTAGGAAAGGAGAAATTGTGCCGTAAGATTACTGCATGTTCTTTTTGGGCAAGGGTTGCGTGGTTAGACGAGTCTGAACTCAAGTAACCAAGGGTGAGATTTGCCAAAGTAAGGTATGTGGAAACCAACATAATTAAAACTGGTTATTACTAGTAGTACTTGAGATCACAGGTGTTCATTATCTGAGCTAAACTACAAATTCATTTGCTCACAATAGCGTAACAAGCCAGAGAAGTTGGTAAGTAGCTCAGATAAGCTGTATCGGCAAGACCAATTTTTAGTATCGTTTGCAGATTAGCAAGTATAGACTGTGGGGAAAAATGCTCAGATGGCATTCCATCAGCAGCCGGAAATAAATAGCCACAAAGATAAATTTGGACCAGATATTAGACTGGAGCAAAAAGTAAATTAGATCCATGTAAGACATTTGCACTGCACTATTTCGAACGGCAAACAGCCGACAATGTGGGTGCCGAATCCAAGAAGCGTACAAGCAGAGTAATAGACAAGTCTCAATATTTAGCAACAAGAAAAAACATCTTCGCAAAAAAAATCATCTTCTACTATATACATAGGAGCAGGTTTCTGATTTTTGGAGAATACAAAAGTGCAGCTTGAAAGCAAGTTTTTGTACATCTGGATGCTTGAACTTCCCCAGTGAATCAAGTAAAAGATTAGCTTCATTCAAATCATGGAAGACGATGTAGGAAAGCTCTTCAGCCCTATACTGATTTGCCTTTGCCTGCAATACACGATTATCGATTAGAGATGTCAGAATTGGTGGGATAACACAATCAGAGAGCAAGTAGATTAAAAAAGGATCAATGTTACAACGGCGCTGACCATCTTCGCCATCATAATGGCGCAAGAAAAGGAAAATGACAGGATCTGGCAAAAAAACATCTCGAAAGACTTCGGATTGAACACATATAATGTGGATAAAGAGATATTGCAATCTGAGTAAATTTGTGGATGAAATCAAAGTCGAACACATGGCATTTTGTTTCTATGTTCTTTTTTGAGCATCAACATCAAGGTTTATGCCAGAAAATTGCACATGTGATGTTGTTCAGAAATTGTTACAGATTAATGATCCAGATGCTAGCATAACTGTAGAAAATTCTTGTTCAATCAAGAGTCCATATTACCCCCACACTTGTTTACACAACAACTCGCCTGCAAATAAACATAGACCACTGACTGCTGCAAGAAAACTAGTACTGCTCTGTAAATAAATGTGAGACGTTTTAGGTCAACGTGGAAGTGATTTCGTGGTCAGCACTTCGACATAGGAATCCTTTTATCTTACAGTGGGCCTAGATAATTCGATCCAATTCTGAGCAAACCATCTGACCACCATGTTCATATTCAATGAAAGCACAAACAACTTTTCTGTAATAGTTAAGCTAACCCAACCAGGAGTTTCATGATCTAGATAACACTTTAACTTCACAGACCTATTATCTCTGGCGAATATGGTATTACAATCAAATTTGGATGAGAATGCCTCGAATTTGTAATCGAAATGTTAAACTTTTACTTTAATTAGCTATGCCCCAAAAAACTACATTTTGTAATGAAAACAAAACTGAATACATCTAAACTTCTTGCTAAATCTTAAACAACTGAAGCAAATATTTGCTATGAGAGAATTATTCGACACTTACTCATGTAAATTGAAGAGAGGAGAGAATACTGAAAAGCTCCGGCGGCAAAGACCTGATTGCAAACTCTCGTGGTGGGAGGAAATGCGGACCGCATAAAGAAGCATGCCAATGGCCACTGTAACCTGATGGAATCCACTACCACCCACCCCAGTGCAAAAATTAGTGAGTGTTCCTAAGAAAAACATATACTGTTATCTGTAGAAAAGCTAACCGGTAAATTGTAGGTGCATCTAATGAGGCCTAAACTCCAACCCAATCCAACACACAAGTTAAATTAATTCAGAAGCGTGTAAATACTGAATGATTTCCCACAGGGTACTGAAACAGAACTCCATATCTTCATTGTGGACTGAGAAAAAAAATCAAACTTAATTGCGGGTGGCACATGGCTTGCTGGTCATATGGCTAGGTTCTTCATCTTAAACGCAAGCATATAATAGGGTATAAGTGAACTTGATTGCAAGGGAAGCTGCGAACCCAAATTAGTCACAAAAAGTTCTACCAAACTGATAATTTGCAGGTATCAAATTTGCACCCCACATCCAAACAATGCATAAGCAAGTTTGATAGCCATTTGGATAGTTCGATCGCATGATTTACCAATTTGTATCATAGAGGGCAGTCCAAAAACCAAATAAGAAACAAACATGTTGTTGTTCTA
The DNA here is from genome assembly GCF_002162155.2 of Triticum dicoccoides. NCBI lineage: Eukaryota > Viridiplantae > Streptophyta > Magnoliopsida > Poales > Poaceae > Triticum > Triticum dicoccoides. The sequence goes on from NC_041386.1 coordinate 686,210,564, forward strand.
GTCTACAAAATATGGACATTGACATTGACCAAACAGAAGATATAATGGCGGGCTAGCTCCATACATTATGGATATAATATGCATATGGTAAATGAATTCTCAGCAAGAAGCAGTAGCATTAGACAGCTACAATGGTTGCTCTCTTCCCTCGCTGCATCCACGGGGATGTGCTTAGTTTCATTTTCGCCATAGTTTTGTGGCGATCGCCCTCTATAGCTTGAGTGCATCCTTTGCCATCTCTTGCATTAGGGGGTTTTGCAGGCAAAGCCCGCGACTGCCAATACCACATCGGGACTGTGTTTCGTCAGCTAAAAGAACTTCAACAAGCTCTTAGACCAACAAGTGCCATATGAGTTTTTGTACCCCGACCAGCATGATGGTCTAATAAACAAGCATATCACAATCTGATTTCTTACCGGCATCATCCTACAAATTTAGGCATTTCGTGTAAAGGATATCTGGAACTATTCAGATAAGGCATAGAAATAAAAATATTCAGTGATTGTGACTACATCTCTAACTGACCAATTATAGACTAAAATAGCAAAATATGGGCCTCCATGGGAGGAGGAAATAATCTACAATTGGCAAAAACAAATTGTGTCCTTGGTAATCGAAACAAGCAAATGCAAATCAATGGCAATCCTCTACTAAGGGAATGCTAAGACTGATTAATTGATGACTAGTACCAAGTAAACTATAAGAATTGGGCCTCTGGAAACACATCTACAACAAAAGTAATGGTTGTGTGCATCGCTCGATGCAGAGGCCGAGGGTTATCCTCCTTTTCGGGGGGAAAATTTACAAAAAAAGTTAGATTTATGCTAGGGAAAATAAATAAGCAACAACATGAATGAACAATCCATTTTTCAAAGCCTTACAAGTTATATACTCGAAAATAATTGGATGCATGCTTGACAAAATCAGTACAGTATACTCCTTTGGCCTTCTGTCTGCCAACTTATATACACACAACCCCTTCCCAAAAAATAAACCACAACTGAAATCACATGCAGCATACTAGGTTATTTGTGAGTATAAACATTTTACTCACTCCATATACCCTTTAGAGACATAGAACTAAAGAAGAATATCTAGCAATAGTTCCTACATGACTTGGTTAACTAGTAAATATCAGGTCAACTAGATTAAAGAAGATTGAATGCCATTTGCTAGAACCAAAATCAAAATAAAACTCTCCTTCCTTCGGGTGGAATGATAAATTACTTAAATCGGAATTACACCTATATTGTTAGTGGAATCAACCAAATATTGGGGAAAGGAGCCATAAGGATAAATGAGAAGACTTTAAACAGAGCACACATCTATGACATGTTTTCCATAATAAAAGAATAAAAATACATAGGCTTCGATCGAGCATCTATAAGTTGAAGTGTCTGGGCATCGATGTTCTCTCTTACCGGCACAAATTATGTGCTCCAGTCATATTCAAGACCCATAATGAATTTAGAGAATGGCGACTGAGTGAGAAAATATAAAGCTATATTTTTAACTCGCTGAACAAATGTAACTTGATCAAGATTCCAAAGAAGATGTGGCCACAACTTCATTTCAAATGTGGAGGGGCAATTTAAGTAGAACAGACATTATAGTTTCTATTTTATAGAACTACAAATTGAAGAGAAGGACACATCACAACAGTAGGTATCACAGTTAAGATGTTGATAAGTCAGTAGTGCTACTAAGCTCACTTAGATTCCTAATGAAATATTGCCAAAACACTAAATGAGAACAGGTTAAAAACAACTTACTAACTGCCCTGATAAATTTTATTAATTGCTCGCTAGCAGCTCTAGCTTCTAAGATGGCATCACTAGACGCACTCGATTCCACGTCATTCCCAGAAGCACAACATTGGGGGCAAACCTTCATGCTAAACCCATACTGTCATGTCAATAAGCATGAAGCATCCTATTATCAAGGAAATAACACATCTAGTCAGTGTAAAAATGGAAGATACTATTGCTAATGGCTAGTAACAAAACAAGACTCATTTAAGAAAATTAGAGAACAAGAATTGTCTATTGTTCTGCCATAATTCTACTCTAGCTTGTTTTATTTTGTTCTGTAGAAGGGGAAAAAAGAAATTTACCACCAAACATGAGTAGCACTAAACAACCCCATTTCCATTGTAAACTACTATCCCATTGCAGATGCTAAGGGGAGACACTGCAGCAGAAATTGTTTTTTTTAATTGTGTTGACATGGAAAAGAAACAAATTAAGTTAAAGTAAGAACACAGACAACAAGAATGTAAACTTTTTTTCTGTACCCCCACACTGGTAGGTGTAATTTTAAGCTCACTAGTCTAGCTACAAGAAACCAAACCTCACTAACTCTAGCTTTGAAACATCAAAATTAAAGGGGTTAGAAAAACAGGAATCAACATCTCTCAACCAAACAAAAGGAAGCTATGGGTGGTTGGCATGACGAAAGGAAGCTAGTACCTTCTAGCAACGCCCCCAAATTGCCACGATGACAGAACCCTAGGCAGATGGGTTCTGTCTTAAGTCACAACTTACTAAATGTACAATTCAGAATTTCAGATTTCAAAAGGCAAACACAATACGTTACCGCAATTCAGCACCATGTATATGCTACCTTCACATCAGTGTGCTGAAGTTGGCGTGCAGCCACTTCAGAGAGACGACGGGCTCGGTCTTTGGAACCAGGTGGGCACCCATGGCAGCAAGGCAGTGCTATGATTCCGAAAGGCACTGCGGCAGCGCCCTGCACCAGATCTCCACCGCGAGCGTCGATCTAACCTTGCCCCGCACATTCGCAGAAAGAAGTACCATCAAACCGGAGGGGATTGAGGCAGGGTTGCAGCGGCAGGATTTACGGTCGCGGGGAGCATGCCAGCGGAAGTGGCAGCGAGGAGTAGGAGGAGAGGGAGGGGTGGGGGCATCCTCCAATAATGACTACCAGAATTGGGTTTCCAGTCATCGTCGTCGCCCGTCGGAGGATACAGTTTGAGACGGCGGATCGGCCGTCTTTCACACCAGCGTTTGGGTGAAGGCGGAGGAAGGGGGGGGGGGGTTGAGGAAAGTGGGGTAGCTTAACGAAAAATTACTTCATGGTGATGTAATTTTACAGCAGGAACGGTGTGGTCGGGCACGACATATGGCTGGGTCGATCGACCAGGGAGAAGAATTACTTAAATGGAAAACAAAAAATTAAAAGAAAAATAAATAATAAAACCAAAACCCCCCAAACTTTTTAGTACCGATTGGTAACACCAACCGGTACTAAAGCTCTCCCCACACCCGGCCCTGGCTCGTACCACGTGGTGACCCTTTAGCTACGGTTTGAGCCGAACCGGTACTAAAGGGGGGGGGGGCTTTACTCCCCACCCTTTAGTGCCGGTTACAGAACCGGCACTAAAGCCGCTTACGAACCGGGGCTATAGCCCAGTTCTGCACTAGTGAGAATAGACACAGAGAAAAGCTTGCTCGAGTTCTTGAAGCGCCTAAATACTTGTCCAGATATAGTACTTCCTTACAACTTCGTGTAAGTCACACTGTCTTGTACTACATATTCTATTTTTGCTTACTAGCTAAATGTTAATAAGTGTATAGGATTTAGTGTAGTTGATGAGTTATGCACATGCCCGCTTAATTATACATGCAAACATGTGCGCATGCAGTTTCCACTGAATCTTGCTAATCATTAAAGTTGACGGGGGAACAATTGGAGTACTCGACTCACTACTTAAAGAAGTTACTGACTACACAATTGTGAAGGGGATGGTCAACAGGTAATTTCAATCATTATCGAACTATATATCGGCCTCTTTAAGTTCGTTATTTCCTGATATCAACTAATTAATAACTCCTTTATTCATTTTCTTTGCCGGTGGGCAGGGCTTGAGAAAAGTTCATCAAACAGGTTGATGGCCTACGGAAACAAAAGCTGAAATGTTATCGACCCAAGGTAATTAATCAACTAGTACTAGCTAGGTAGCTAACATCTCTTTAATTCTAGTTTCAATACCATTAGCATGTTTGATTAATTATTATCAGATTGAATTATATTCAATTAAAGGCCATGAAGCAGACGCCGGAGACTGCTTTATGTGCATACTACATTTGCGAGAACATTTGCATTATGACGTGCGAAAGGAGCAGAACTGATAGAAAGCAATTGGTACGTTTGACAGAACACCATTCATAATTTTTACATCATTATCTAATATATACACACACAACTAATACATGCACATTGATCTCCTTCTTTAAAGATGAAGGATATGCGGGATCGGCTCCTACCAGAGAATCGTGTACAAGCGATTCAAGAGGAATAGCGGGATTTTTGCTCCATCAGGTCATAGATCCGAAAAGAGAATTTCATTACCCGCTATCAAAGTAATGCATCCATGTAATGATCTGCATGCAAATCACATACTAAAAGGGAAAATGCATCCTACTACTGGGTGTACTTACATCCACTTCTCATATACTACCTTGTGGTACTATATACTCTACTTTATTATTTTTAGTATGTTCATATACTATATCTAAGATACTCCAAAGTGAGTTATATGAAAAAATTGCAAGTGAGCTCATAGTTTTATTATATTTGTGAAATACATACATATTTGTACACGAAATGGAGTATGCATAAAATATGGTACATACTACAAAAAAATAGTATATATACTTCCTAAGCATTCTTATATACTACATACTATGTGTACATACTCTCTCATATGATAGATACTATCTAGAACGTACGAAACAAAAGTGGGAGCACCCGCTAGTAGGAAAAAATTGTCATACATACATAAAACCAAAAACCCCTAAACCTTTTAGTCCCGATTAGTGTTACCAACCAGGACTAAAGCTCTTCTAGCCCCCGACGCGGGCTCATGCCACGTGGTGGGCCATTAGTGCCGGTTCATGCTGAACCGGAATTAGGAGGGGGGGGGCTTTTGTCCCCACCCTTTAATGCCGATTCCAGAACCGGCATTAAAAGGTACTTACAAACCGGGACTATAGCCCGTTCCTGAGCTAGTGAACACTGCAGTTGTGTAGACTATAGCCGTGTCTGCAGAAAACAAACGCTGCCAGTTAGGTACATGAAGGTGGCCCTTGTGCCATATATACCTGGCAGCGCGCGGCTAGGATGAACGCCGCAGGTGTCACTTAGTGTACTCCATCTATCTAGGTGTGTAAGTCATTTTATGAAAACCAAATAATCCCAAAACACTTAGGCGCGGTGCATTAACTTCTACCTCGTTTCTTGTTTCTTGACATATCAGCCAATAAGATATATGAAGTGTACATTCTTTTAATGATTTGAGACTACAAACATGACATGCAGTGTTTAGTTCATTGCATGCAATGCTATTAATTAGCAAATAAACATTAAGTTTTCTCGTTTTCCCCTTCTTCTTTATCACAGTGCACAACCTAAGATGACTTACTCACCTAGACGGAGGGAGTAGTAGTGTTTGCACGTGCAAGCTGCTATTGTGATGTCCGACACCCTGTGTATTGACAAGCATGCGGGTTTTAAGAACTAACGGCGTTTCATTTGCATGGACGCCGCTAACTTGTAAAAAGTAGTAGTGTTTGACTTTTGGTACACGCTGCTAACTGTTGCGCCCAATAATTGGCCATTCCGTCTTCTCCTTCTACTCTCTTCTTGTTCCATCTCACCTTTCATTCTCATATCCACCCTCTCTCTCTCTCTCCTTTTTGTCAAAACATTTTCATTAGTAGATCTATTTTCACTCGATCTTCCACTTGTAATTCTGAGTAACTAAAACTTTTGTGTAATACTTTGAAATTATAAATTAAACATCGGAAGTATTATTTTTCACACCCCATTTACATTTTCTTAAAAAAACAGAACATACGAAAATGACGATGTGTTTGTAATGTCTCATATAAAATGTTTAGAAAAAATTTGGAACACAAAACACCGATAGTTGTGCTTAAAATACTAAATTACAGGAATACTACCATCAGCGTTTTATGTAGGACGCCCCTATTTTACAGATTAGCAGCATGCACCCTGCTAAGTTATTTTCTATATTAAATCCCCTAGAAATCTCGAAACAGCAGTCAATAAATCCATATGTGTACATTTAACTATAAAATCGTGCGTATGATATGCCAGCAAACTTTTGCAGTGAAATATATGACAACACTGCCATCTCTCTCTCAAAGCAGGCACACTTTCCCAGAACTCTTCGGATTACCTGTGGTGATATGTACCTTTGGTTGGGAAGGAACCTATAGTAAACTTTATTTAACATTTTCTAATTCTAATCACAAACTCATGTGATCATATACAGACACCAAGCGAAGTTTCATGTGATCATATACTGACCCAAATAGGTAGCAGCGTCCGCTTCGTCCTGCACGCTGCTAGTTCAACATCCTTAGCCTCGTTTACAGGAACCACACGTGATGGGTGTTTGGTATACAAACCTTCACGTACATTAGCAGTGGTCCAACATCACACACGGTGCTAGTTCCTTTGCAGACAAATCATCCCGCCTGGGTTTAATTAACTTCCCCCTCCCGCTCACTCTCTCTACTTACTCTCCCCACCTTATTGCGATCTCTCTCTCTCTCTGCTGCGCCTGCCATTATCATCGTGCATTCGACGGCCGTGAACTTTCGACGCCGACGATCATTGTCGGCGTCCGTGCCCACTGGCCGGCGTGCAAGCGCCTAGTACTGCACACGGCGGCCTCCTCTCAATCTGCTCCACACATGGTGAGTTCAATCCGGTCGTCCACAATTGTATGACTGTTTGTATAACTTAGACTGATTTTTTATTTATATTAAGTGTACCTAGTTAATTAGATCGATTAATTAGTGTTATTTATGAATAATTTAACCTACTATACCTATATATATATCAAGTTAATTATATCAATTAATTTGTGTCATGTGAAGGAGATTGATTAATTAGTATGTAAATCTTGATTTTACTTATCAAAACATGAGTATGCATAGATGGATGAATTAACAGAGATGATGTGACTATATATTTTAAAATAGTTTTCCACAACTTGAGTTTAATAATTATCTATCTTGCATATGCATGTGAACACACGCCAATTAGTCGTGAACGCAGTAATGGATCAACTGAACCTGTTTTTAGTTGTTTCAGTTCAACTCACTCTCATGAGACGTGCCCTGTCATCTCTGTTCTCTCTGCTTCAAATATCCAGGGTATTGTGCTCCATGCTGTACATTGCATTTGAGTGGAATAAATATGGCGCCTCTAGTGCCTTTCGCTGTTAAAAAAAAAGATGTGTGGATTCTCACCATCCCTGATAAACATTCGAAGAGAAAAATGCTTGACATGGCTGTTGACTCTCTTAAGTTCTCCATAGGCGCATGGACATGCCTCCTAGAAGAAATGGACTAAAAACACGGACTGTTTCCACAGTCTGAACATCCGTGTTGTGATCTGGCCTCCGTTGATTAAACAGGGGAAATGCATGTTCCCTACTGACTCGAAGAATTATTTAGGGAAATGCAACATCTTTTAGTTTAATATTTACTTGATGCCCTTCTAACACTTTCTTTTGAATGTGAAAGATGATGGAGTATTTTCAATAAAATTTACCGATTTGGTGAAGCCATACTATGCTGTAGGATTTTTACCCCCGGTCTCCAACAGTCTCGACATGTTTGTATATAGATCTTTGGTCCAAATGTAGTCTTAGTTTTTCATTTCAGCAATTCGGTTACTCCCTCTGATGAAGAAAGATTGCTTCACGATCTTTTGATGTGACTGTGTACAATATATTCAAACTTTGCCAATATAGCACTAGTCAGGGCTTCTCAGGGCCCTTATATATTCTTTTGTATCAAACTTCCTATTAGGGCTTTCGTCTGCGGGGCCGTTGCAAGGTTATAAAGTACGACAGAGGCTTCCACAATGAGAAGCTGAAGTGAACACACTAGCGGCAGGCGTAGCTACTTCTCGGTATAGAGGTCTTCACAGTGATGGGCAGGAAGCCGCCAAGTAACAAAGTTCTAATCAATGACATGAAGCTACCCTGCATTCATGCGAACAAGCTACATACGTATTCACCGAATGTCTCTATGTGAATAATAATGACAACAATGAGCCAAGTACATCTAGAACTAATTAAGGAGCCCACACAGAGACGAGAGATGAATCGTGTGGACATGCCTACATTTATAGCCGCTAACTAGAGTAGATATACATGCCACTACGAATGGATGGATATATAAATCATCGACCCCTCAGGCCTGTGAGCTACATTTGGTTCTTCTGGCAAACGAGGATTAACCAATCACCACAATTTGTTCCCCTACAAATTAATCGATGGCAACACACGTAAGCCGTGTAGTGGTGAGTCACATAGGATTAGGAGGCATTGGGAATTAAACTCATACGCAGATGGAGTGTTGACTATCTCTTTGGCCAATGATGAGGCGTATAACACACAGGCTTCGACTGGAAATGTTGCAGCGAGTCCCTATTTTGAGACGGCCACTCGTAGCAGACTGTTAACTAGGCACGCGGGTAGTTTGTGCCGGTCTGTTAACTAGTCATGCAGGTAGTTCGCGACAATAGATTCAGCGAGCGAGAAAGGCAAGAAGGGGACATGTATTTGTCTTTTTCTCGGCATATTATACCTATAAACCATGATGGGCCACCTGCCTAACCAAGCCATCTGCAGGCACAAACGAATTTGAACGCTCGGTTGTATTACTCTATGTGCTTTTACTTCCATGTCGCCTATTGGTCCATCCGCTTTTTAACGCGCGCATTGCCGTTTGCGGTGCTGAGTCCTGTGCCGTTATCTTGTGGGGCTGGCTGGTAGTGTATGTGTTCTGCGCGTGCTTGTTGTTTCGGCTGTCCTCTGTTCTACTCCTGTGCTGAGTCGGTGGGGTTGGATTGGTTGGAGTTAGAGCATCTCCACTCGCACCCCCAGCAGGCCCCCAGGGTGAGTTTTTATCCGCCGGCGCCGAAAAAACCCCTCAATCGGGCCCCCAGGACACCGATTCCGTCGGATCGGCCCAATTTTTTGCCCTGCAAAATTCCGCCGGATCGGCCCAATTTTTGTGCCATTATCTTTTGCCAGGGGTGCCCGGAACCCCTTCCGGTGACCCGATATGTAACCGGTGCTTCCCGAAACACATCCGGTGTCTGAATACCATCATCCTATATATCAATCTTTACCTCTCGACCATTTCGAGACTCCTCATCATGTCCGTGATCTCAAACGGGACTCCGAACAGCATTTGATCACCAAATCACATAACTCATATAAATACAATATCGTCATCGAACATTAAGCGTGCGGACCCTACGGGTTCGAGAACTACGTAGACATGACTGAGACACATCTTTGATCAATAGCCAATAGCGGAACCTGGATGCTCATATTGGCTCCTACATATTCTACGAAGATCTTTATCGGTCGAACCGTTATGACAACATACGTAGTTCCCCCTGTCTATCGGTATGTTACTTTCCCGAGATTCGACTGTCGGTATCTTCATACCTTGTTCAATCTCATTACCGGCAAGTGTCTTCACTCTTTCTGTAATACATCATCCTGCAACTAACTCATTAGTCACTTTGCTTGCAAGGCTTCTTATTATGTGTATTAACGAGAGGGCCTAGAGATACCTCTCCGATACTCGGAGTGACAAACCCTAATCTCGATCTATGCCAAGCCAACAAATACCTTTGGAGATTCCTGTAGAGTATTTTTATAATCATCCAGTTACGTTGTAACGTTTGATAGCACACATGGTATTCCTCCGTTGTCCGGGAGTTGCATAATCTCATAATCGGAAGAATATGTATTTGACATGAAGAAAGCAATAGCAATAAAACTGAATGATTATAATGCTAAGCTAACGAATGGGTCTTGCCCATCACATTATTCTCCTAATGATGTGATCCCGTTTATAAAATGACAACACATGTCTATGGTTAGGAAACTTAACCATCTTTGATCGACGAGCTAGTTTAGTAGAGGCTTAGTAGAGACACAGTATTTTGTCTATGTATCCACATTGGTATCAAGTTTCCGGTTAATACAATTCTAGCATGAATAATAAACATTTATCACCATATAAGGAAATATAAAATAACAATTTTATTATTGTCTCCAGGGCATATTTCCTTCACATAGGTCGGGTCCGACGTGGTGGGCGTGACCGGACGCCCCCATATACACCCCATATTTGGGTTGGAAATAAAGGGTGCCGGTCAGCCTGGGTGTTTGAGGCCCGTTGAGGCGACTGTGTGAATCAAAAAATCGTGACCAGTCGATGATCGGATGGACCGCACGGACGTTTGAGGACGCTTTGGGACGCCCGACTGTAGATGCTCTTAGGGTTTTGATCGCCTGGGCCCTTGCAAGGTGACGAAGTATGATGGACTCTTCCAAGAAGAGAAGCCGGGGTGAGGACACATGTTCGGCAGAGAGGTTTTCCACGACGATGGGAGAGCAGCCGGGCAGTAACAAGGTATTAATCCATGACATGAAACTATCCTGCATTTATGCAAACTAAGTAAAGACCCATACACCGAACGTCTCTATATGGGTAATAATGACAACAATCTGCCAAGTACATCTAGGACTAATTAAGGAGGCCACATAGATAGGAGAGATGAACCGTGTGTACATGCCTACATCGATAGCCGCAAACTAGAGTAGATATATTGGCGACCATGCACGAATGATGATAACCACCGATCCCTTAGGCCTGGGAGTTACGTTTGGTTCCTCTTGCAAACTAGGATTAATAAAGCACCACAATTTGTGCACATAGAAATTGATAGCAGACACATGAAAGCCGTGTGCTAGTTAGTCGCATAGGTTTAGGAGGCATCACGAATTAAACTCTTACCTCGGTGGAAATGCTTTAGCCCGCCAATCACATAGTTATAAATATCTAGTCCCATTTCCACATGGGGGCACCACTCGTCGACTAGTGTTCCGGTGGCCGCCTAGGCGCCTCTCCTTTGTCGGACGTGCATGGATGCTGTGTTGGAGCTAGAAGACCAGTTCCCTTCTTCTTCCTCAGTTTTCAATCTCACAACTCGCACGAAGAGACACAGGAACACAAGGGGTAGTTTGCTCTCCTGCTGCTTCACACAGGCAGCGTCTTTGGTTTTGCTATTTATCAAGTACATGAAATTTTATCCCGCGTCAGTCACCTTCCTTCTTCCTTCCTCTGTTTCTTCTTCACGCGGGAGAACTCACCGGAGAAGATAACCACACTATCTATCTTAGAGGGAAGCCATGACCCCATTATCTATCTTAAGGGGAAGCCATGCCACGCATTATCTATTTTAGGAGGTGAGGGTGCAGGGGATCACCGGAGTTGTTTTCCGGTGCGACGAGCCTTAGAGGAATGGCCAGGGCGGCGGCCTGCATGGCGGGAGGGGCAGGGCGGCGAGGCGGTGCTAGCCGCCGGCCACGGGAGGCGGAGGCACGCGGTTAGCCCTAGGCTTTCCTGTGGCTGCGAGACAAATAAGAAGCCAGAGATTGAAGGTGAACAGTACCATGATTTGTTTACAGCCATTGGGTGGAGATTAGAGGGTCTAGATTAGAAGTGATTGATGGAACTTCTTTTCAGATACCTAATGCATAGTCGGTCACAACATGAGTACATCTTATGGAGCACACATGCACGTACCAGCACATGACCCCATCTCTCTTAGCTAGGCTAGTTAACTACGTAGAAGTGGGAGAATGATTAGGCCGCTCGAGTGCAGATGCATGCTATGAGGTGGGGGCAGACCACCCAATGAGGCAGTTATTCTGGAACAATGAATTGAATATTTGGTTTTGGTGTGTTTAGAATTTGGGATAGGCCAAAGGTATCTCGGCTTTTGCATTTTGAATGCTCAGAGCATCTATAGCCAGACCTCTCAAACACGCCTCAAACGCCCGGACAGGCCGTCCGGTCACAGCCCGGGTATAAAAAACCGACCCAACCGAACCCCTCAAACTGCGGACAAACGCCCGGCTTGACCGGCACCCCTCGTATCCATTCTAAATATAAGGCGAATATGAGACGGCCCGGGCGCGTCCGCCACGTCAGCCCAGCACACCGTTGGCCCACCCCGACCCCACAAAATCCCCCTCCGGAGCAAACTCTAGCTCACATCACTCCGCTCTGCACCACTCCCTGACGCCGTTGAATCCCTAGCTCCAGAGCATGTCAAGCATCGACAGCCACTTTGACGGCAGCTCCGAAGACGAGTACGAGATGGCGCTCTGTATCGATTCGAGCACTCGCGGGTCGATAAGTGTGGCAGCTCCGGGTCCGGCGCGGCGCCTCGTGTCGCCTGTCGCCGTAGCGCCAATGCCGGCGCCGGCCCTTCCCGCCCCCGCGTGGATCTGTGTGGGCTGCCCAATGTGATCCACCCATATGATGGCCTCCTCCACCTCCGGTCGCTACTTCGCGTTGGCAGAAATGGGTTCTAGTGGCCGCTCCGCCGGCGCCGTGTATGCGGACTCCGGAGTCAGGGGCATGCGCCGCCCACCGCGAGAGGCAGAGGGCTAGGACGGTGGGGGAGGGTCCGACGTGGTTGTACATTCCGCCCGCCACCGTCGCATGATGCCAATGCCTGGTGAGGAGGAGCGTCTTCTCCAGTGGGTGTACCGTTGGTCACTTACCACGACGGAGATGGACGCCCGGCGGCTCCGGAGGATAAACACCAAGCAGCTCCGGCTCGGCATTGACCAATCTGAGTGGGAAGCGGCGGCAGCAGGAGGCGGCGAGGGTGACCAAGTTCAAGTGCAAGCAAGACAACATTGTCTGGCGCATGCAGGCATACATCGTCATCTCCTCCTCCTCCGACAAGTCTGACTCTGACGGCTCCAACATCGACCCACCTCCTACTGCGGACCCCTACCGCAGCGCCGCGACAGGAAGGGCAAAGGGCCGCCAGGAAGTGCTGAAGCTTGCCCTCTCCTTTTGTATAATCTAGTTCTAGTTTGTAGTTATAATCGTTTAACTGTGTGAACTATGCCCGTTTGGTGATCTTTTGGTAATGTTTATGTGAATTATGCCCGTTTGATATCGGCTTATATGTATGTTTCTTGTTGATTTTCATTGTTTGGTGATCTACGTACTATGTTGCATGAATTGTATGGATATATGGTGCCCGGTCAACATCCGCGGACGCGCCCGCGTTTGAGGGGTCGAATTTGCAAACTCCGTTTATGGATGCTCTTACATATATGCAAATTTAAATGGAAGTATTTGCTTTAACAAATATATAAATTAAGCTTACTGATGTGTTCCACAGGAAAATTCTGTTCCGTCTTAGTTACTATCCCTGTGAGCAAAATTATGTTTCCATTTCGGTTCTGCAAAAATCCTTTGAGCATTCACACGACAAGTAATCTACACCATTGGATTGCCTCTTTTTGTAATCTGTGTGGCTTCAAAATCATGTTGTGAACAAATTGTGCATGAAACATCATGTGCACAGCAATTTTGAAATCCTTTTCTGTTTCCATTTCCATATGTTTCTCTCCATTTCCGTTTCATCACGAGCTGGACCGACCTTAGCTCACCTCATGGGGACACACAGTCTATTGGTGTGGCTCCACCGTGACTCATGGGATACTGGCGCTGATTTCGTGTCTTTATTGAATTACTTGAAGGTAAATATTGACAGTTAATATGAATCTCTTGGGACCAACACACAGTCTGTTGGTATTTTTTTTTCTGGGTGCAAGAGATTGCATGCTGTAGATAGCCATACAACTGCATGTTCATGTCCTGCTTGAACACTTGGTAACGAGTCAAGCATTGATCAACTTGAAGCATGTTTATTGTTGTTTCAATACCATTCCTCATTTTAATTAATGAGGAATTGTTCCTTCTACAACAATCTAAAGAGCGATGGTTGCTTAAGGGAGATAGCAACACAGCCTATTATCAAAAAATTGCTAATGGGCATAAAAGAAAAAACACCATTCATTCACTGAATGTTGGTGATGTTGCTATCGAGGGGACTGATAATATTTTGAGTCATGCCACTGACTTTTATAAGTCTCTATTTGGACCAGCCCCTGGGAACTTATTTGTGTTTGATACTGAGATTTGGGGGGATAATGAGAGATTAGATGAGCCTGACAATTTGATTTTGACTAGACCTTTTTTCTGAGGAAGAAGTTAAAATAGCTTTATTCTCGATGAACAGTAACAGAGCCCCTGGGCCTGACAACATACCTGCTGAATTTTACCAGCACTGTTGGGAGATTGTTAAAAAAGATATTATGGATCTTTTTCTAGCATTTTATGAGGGAAGATTGGATGTGCATAGACTTAACAATGGCATTATCACTCTGCTCCCAAAAGTTAATGGAGCTAATAAGATTCAACAATTCAGACCCATTTGCTTGCTTAGATGCCCTTATAAACTGATCACCAAGGTTCTGGACAATAGAGCAGCTCCCTATACTGATGTGATGTTCAGTAAACATCAAAATGCCTTCATTAAAAACATGCACATCATGGATGGGATCATGTCCCTCCATGAGATCCTTCACTACACCCATATTAGGAAGAAAGTGGGGATTGTCATTAAGCTAGACTTTGAGAAAGCCTATGACAAGGTGAATTGGTAGTTTTTGCTACAGAGCTTAGAAATCAAAGGTTTTGGCGCCACTTGGTGCGGGTGGATGAGGAAAATTATTCAAAATGGAATAGTTAGTGTCAAACTTACTAACACTCTGGGTCCATATTTCCAAAGTTATAAGGGAGTAAGACAAGGAGACTCTATCTCTCCATTCTTATTCAACATTGCTGCTAAATGTTTGTCCAAATGGTGCGTCAAGCACAGAATAATGGTTTGATTACTGGACTTGCTCCTGAATTAGTGGAAAATGGTGTGGCCATCTTACAGTATGCTGATGATACGGTGATCTGTATCGAGCATGAACCTGAGAAAGCTTTAAATATGAAAATACTGCTATATATGTTTGAGCTAATGTCGGGACTGAAAATCAATTTCCAAAAAAGTGAAATTTTGTGTGTTGGAGGGGATGATGATATCCTGACAACATATGCTGCTATGTTTAATTGCCAGATTGGGCATTTTCCAATGAAATATTTGGGGGTACCAGTAAGCTACTCAAAGTTAAAAGGAGTGGACTGGGAATTCTTGGAAGAAAGATATGTCAAAAGATGTGAGTCCGGTCTAGGGAGCAATGCTTCCTCGGGAGGTAGACTAACTCTGCTCAATGCTAACGTCTCAAGCATTGCCTTTTACTACCTATCCATGTTCCTACTTTCAAAAACTGTGATTGCAAGATTGGATAAACACAGAAGAAGGTTTTTCTGGCAAGTCACAAAAAATAGAAAAAGGTACTATTTGGTCAAATGGACAGGATTTGTCGATCTAAAAGCAAAGGGAGGCTGGGACTTAAGGACTTGCATAAACAAAATTTAAGTTTGCTCACCAAGTGGTGGTGGAAATTGGAGACCAGAAATGGTTTATGGCAAGATATTATCAAGGCTAGATATCTTCGCAGAGATACTGTTGCCTCGGTTAAGGGGAAAGTTAACGACTCCCCATGTTGGAAAGCGATAATGAAAGTGAAAGATCTTTATATGGCTGGTAGGCGTGTGGTGATACAATCTGGCAATATTGCCAGGCTTTGGAGGGACCCTGTTGGGGATCAATTACCCTTTTGTGAACAATTCCCTAGACTGCTTTCTATATGCAATTATCCTGACTGTACTGTCAATGCCTGCCTGGCGGCTGATCCTCTGTCCTTCTTTAGAAGAAGGCTAAATAATGAAATGTGGGGACAATGGCACCAGATGGTAGATACAGTCAGGAAGGCCTGCATCTCTAGTGAGAGTGACAATATCAAGTGGGGGTTGGGTTCGAAAACCTACTTCACCACTCGCTCAGTTTATGCATTCCTAGAGAGACATGTTATGGGATGTAACTATAACTGGATCTGGAGAGCGAATATACCTCTGAATATCCAAATCTTTATGTGGCAATGGTCACAAAATGCAATCTTAACCAGGGAGGTGATGAAACACAGGGGGTGGAAAAAGGATCCTAAATGTTCCTTCTATGCTGCAAAAGAAACATCTGAACATCTCTTTTTTACCTACCCAGTGGCTAGGGTAACTTGGAGAACGGTGGCTTGTATGTTCGGGACTGATTTATGTCCAAATAATCTATGGCAAGCGTATGCATGGTGCTACTCCTTTTTCCCGGAAGGGGAGGTGTTCTACACTGTGGGCATTGCAGCCATATGCTGGGCGATTTGGACGTATCGCAACAGAGCTACTTTTGAGTTTATACCTCTCAGAAACCCATTTGAATGCACTTTCTCTACTTGTGCTTTGCTTTATTACTGGGCAGGGCTGATGAAATAGCAAAAGGATGCGGAGGACCTGAGGACTGTTGTGAACATGCTGAAGAGCAACGCCTCAAGACTGATGCAGATTTGCGCCGCGGCACATCAGGAAGATGGGGCTTGATGAAGCTCTACCATGCCAGAACAAAAAAGGAAGACCGAAGAGGATGATGTTTGCTGCTACACAGGAATGGTTGCTGTTTTGCTGATGGTGTGGTGGCTGGGTGCTTAGGCCTTTTGTTCCTTGGCTAGGTTAAACCTAAACTGTCTGTTGGATTCAGTTGGTGTTGTGATGTAATGGTGTCGTCGGGTTTTCGCCCCACAGTAGGTAATCTCGATGGTGAGTGCTTACACTGGGTTTCCCGGCTATGCTTGAACTCGCTTTCCCCTTTCCCGCCCCCTCTCTGGACATTTGATGTATTTCCGTTATGTCGCAGTAATGGAAAGGGGTAATGCCCGGTTCAAAAAAAATCAATACAAGACTCGAAGCACATTTAGTCTGCGAATTGGACCACCTCCAAAGACTTGACCAAAAATGAGAATGCCTCGACCATTACGTGTTTTTCTAAATATTATCAATCAGGAATTTTAGCATCAATTAGAATTATATTAAGTTTACTGTGCCAATATGAATGGCTCAAAAGGAATATACAAGCCAGACATAATAATGACAAACAGAGGCTTAAATAGACTGGAAAACTGACATTCACGTGACCAATGAAAAAATCCCTACCAAAAGAAGAAAAAAATCAGTAATAAAATATCCATCAACTTTCATTTGGGCATCTATATTACTCCATCTTCACATGACAAAATGCGGGGTCCAATTTGTTCATTCTTTGGCACTTTTGTATCCACTCATTTCATTTCTAGGAAAAATGACAGCCACAAAAAAAGGCCGGCAGGTGACAAGGAAATAACCAATGAGCTGCATGATGACTCTTAGAAATTGGGAGGAATCAGGAGAAAATAAATCCTTACTCAGCAAATGTAGTAGCCTTGATGGTAGCAAGGATCTCCATGTGAGCAGCAGAAGCGCCCGTGATATCCAAGGTGCGCCATGCGGGCTATGTTGGCTAAACACATGGGATTGAAGTGGCATATGTTTGCTCTATCCGACATAGTGTTCCTCTTTTATGTCGTCGAGCTTCGCAGACATGCTTATGGCAGCTGGAATTGATACAACGGTTTTCGGTGTGTATTCTGGTAGCAGTGCAGGCACTCGAGTGCCGGCCAAGTGTGTTGTGGAATGTGGCCTTCTAACATGTTGTATGTTTTATGTGCTTTATGCCTAGTCTAGCTAGGTGCCGTGCAGGTTTTCGCCTAATTCATGCATCCTGAGTAAACAAAATAACTGAGCCGTGTTACCGCTTGGTTGTATTCCCTAGAACCGTATGAGTACAGCTGCAACAATATCAGAGTCCAGTGACCCCATTGATGTGTTAAACATCAAAATGAAGAGATTCAAAAAGTTTTTCAAAGGGTGGGGATCCAACTTGTTTGGAAAATCTAGAAAAAGAAGGAGTGACCTTAGAGTGGAACTTGAACATCTAGAAAAATTAGAAGAAACTGATGTGCTCTCCCCCGAACTATACGGCAAGAAAGTGGATATTTTGGTGGAACTCCATGATTTACTTGTGGAAGAAGAGATCACATGGATGCAAAAATCACATGCAAATTGGTTGTTGAAAGGGGATAGAAATACTGAATATTTCCACAGAATTGTGAATGGTAGAAGAAGGAGAAATACTATTTTCTCACTTAGTTGTGGAGATGAGGTGATTGAGGGGACTAGTAACTTGTTGAAGCATGCAACTGAGTTTTATAAAGAACTATTTGGGCCTGCATCTGGGAATTTGTGCAGACTTAAAGAAAATATGTGGGAGCCAAATGAAAAGTTGTCAAATATCGACGACTTCATCCTTACTAGACCCTTCTCCGAAACAGAAATAAAAAACGCTCTTTTCTCTATGAAGAAGAATAAAGCACCAGGCCCAGACAATATGCCCATTCAATTTTTTCAGCATTGCTAGGACATAGTAAAAAATGAAGTATTACTCTTGTTTGAGTGGTTTCATGACAACAGACTAGATGTACAACATTTGAACTATGGGATAATTACATTACTGCCCAAAATGGTAGGGGCGAATAAAATCCAGCAGTTTTGACCCATATGCTTGCTGAGATGCATTTATAAGCTTATCACTAAGGTGCTTACCATTAGACTGGAGCCTTTTGTTGATGTCCTATTCAGTAGACATCAAAATTCTTTTATCAAAAAAAGAGACATAATGGATGGAATCATGTCTTTACATGAGATTCTCCACCATACTTACAATAAGAAAAAATCAGGGATAGTGTTTAAACTAGAATTCGAAAAGGCCTACGACAAAGTTAACTAGGATTTCTTATTAAATGTCATAAGATGAGGGAATTCCATCCGCAATGGATTGAATGGGTTAGAAAGATCCTGGTAGGGGGTACAGTAAGTGTGAAGCTGAATGACGAGGTAGGACCCTATTTTCAAAGCTCGAAAGGGGTGCGCCAGGGTGACCCATTTTCGCCTTCTCTCTTTAACTTAGCCGCTGACTGCTTGACAAAAATGGTGATAAAGGCTCAACAAAATGGCTTGTTTCAAGGCTTAGCGTCTGATTTGATACCCAATGGGGTGGCCATCTTGCAATATGCGGATGACACGATCCTATGCTTCGAAGATAACCCTAGAAATGCTCTCAATATTAAGTTGTTGTTGTATCTCTCTGAAGTCATGTCCGGGCTAAAAATCAATTTTATGAAAAGCGAAATTTTTTCGATTCGTGCTGATGACAATACTATGCAAAGCTATGCTGAAATGTTCAACTGCCAGATAGGTAATTTTTCTATCAAATACCTAGGCGTGCCTGTGAGTTATGCTGGCTTAAAATGCAGTGACTGGACCTTTGTTGATGACAAGTTCATTGATCACTGCGAAAACTGGGTTAGTGAAATCCTATCCATGGGAGGAAGGCTGATCAAAGTGAACTCTGTGCTTTCTCACATTCCTACTTTCTACATGTCTATGTTTCTTTTGAACAAGACTACCCTGGAAAAATGGGACAAACCCAGGAGGAAATTTTTTTGGCACAACAACAAGAAAAAGAGAAGCTACCACATGGTTAGGTGGAGCCGTATATGTAGATCCAAAAAGAAAGGGGGTTTGGGTGTTAAGGACTTGAGGAAACAGAATATAAGTCTTTTAGCGAAATGGTGGTGGAAGCTTGAGAAAAACAGTGGATTATGGCAAGATATAGTTAAGGCTAAATACCTTAAGAAAACTTCGGTGGCTATGGTGAAACACAAAGCCAGTGACTCGCCTTGCTGGAAGTCACTTTTGAAAGTGAAAGACCTATATATGATGGGAAGGGGTATTAATCTAAATAGAGGAGATGTGGCTAGACTCTCGCAGGATAGCCTGGAGGGTAAAATGCCTTTTAAAGACAGATTCCCACTGCTCTTTGAGACCTGTAATGAGCAAAATTGTAATGTTGACCAGTTTAAAAACCTGGATCAGATCACCTCTTTTAGGAGGAGGATGTCCCCTGAGATGCTGCAACAATGGGGAGATATGAATAATGAGGTGTTAAACCTTAAACTTAGTGATGGGGCAGATGAGGTTTATTGGAAATGGGATAGTTCGGGCAATTATACCACTAAATCCATGTATGCTTGGCTGGAGAAAGATATTGCAGGATCTAATTTTAAATGGATTTGGGATGCAAAGCTACCTCTTAAAATCCAAATTTTCTTATGGTAGATGGCGCAGAATGCCATCCTGACCAGGGACAATATGAAAAAAAAGACTATGGCCGGGGGATCCTTGCTGTTCGTTTTGTAATCAATTAGAAACAGCCCAACACTTGTTCTTCTTATGCCCTGTGTCCAGGGTGGTGTGGAGAAACGTGGGTTCCTTACTTTGAACTGATTGCTGTCCTAACTCTGTTTGGCAATACTATACGTGGATGTACAGTTTCCTACCTGGGATGGACAAAATTTACACTGTTGGCTTGGCTGCTATATGCTGGGCTATTTGGTTGGCCAGGAACCGAGCCACTTTTGAACACAAATGGATTAACTCCCCATTTGAGATTGTGTTCACAGCTTGTTCTTTTTTGATAAACTGGGCAGGCCTCCAGAAAGCAGAGATGGTGAAAAAAGGAGTAGAGATGCTGAAAGAGAACACTACGCAGATGATGCTGCTTTGCGGTCCACCAGTTCCAGCTCAAGATGGCCGCGACGAAAACTGAGGAGGGAGGCGATGCTAATCCTGTTCAGTATGTTACTGGCGTGTTGCTTCTACAGGAGGATGGACGTGGATGCTTCTTGAGAGCCTTGGTAGGAGGTTTATGGTAGCTCTTTTGGTCTTGAGGTGTTTTGGCGGCTGTCGCCCGATGTTTGTTGGTGTTATCTGTAAAACTTATAGTACTGCTTGTAGGTGTTCGTTAGCGCGGTTTTGGGTGACATCAAGTTTTCGCCCCATGATCTGTTGTTCCTGATGACAGGCGCAGATAGTGGGTTTCTTGATGCTGCTCCGAACTCGCTTTTCCTCTTTCTCTCTAGCCTTGCTGGTTTCAGTTCCTGAGATATTGTATTTCCGTTATGAAAGTAATGGAAAGGGGAAAAGCCCGGTTCGAAAAAAAAATGAGTACAGCTGCAAACCACCAAATTCCATTTCATGCGCAAATAATGCATAAACTACTAAACTGCACCGACTGTCTATCGAGTAAAACCACACAACTACAGTGCTGCATGGCACTTACGTACTAGCAAGAAAGAAGGAGAACTCCAATACTGTGGACCAGGAGTAGGGTGCCGCTGTTGTCTGGGTATCAGGATTTGCCGAAAGGAATTCCCACAATTAAATGAGCCAAGTGTTTAGCACCTGCGAAGACCCAATTTGTTTCCACGGATTCAGTTGAGGAAATTACAATTGTTGGTGGCGATGAGAGTTGCAGAAGACATTCTGTTCAGACCATATTTCTCAAGAGAAAGCATGGTCAGTGAGGGCATGGCTTCTGTAGAACTGCTTCGTTCCGTTGAAGAAGACTGGCCATGGATTTTTGTTTTTTTTCTCAAAAAGGAGGATAGCCCCCGGCCTTTGCATGCAGCCATATATTATTAAGAATGCAAAATGCAGCAGCCGAAGAGCACCATGCACAAATAAAGCAAAAAAAAAACGCCGTGTGCCTCGCGACAGTAACTCCACTAGATATCGACTAACCCTATGTTACAAGATGATATCAAAACACCCCACAAAAAAAAGATGATATCAAAACGAAAAATACACAACTTCTAGATTACGCCTTCAAGAAAGAATCACAAAATGTGCGCCGATGATGGCGAGTCCAACACAAGGTTGAACTATGGATTCTTATCCCTGACACCAAGCTTCAATCCACCCTCTTTAGCAAGTACACGGTGCAGCCGTTTATCGACATAGCATGATCAGAGGTCTTGTGTTTCCACCGGAGTGTGTAAAGTCGTCGTTGAATTCGTATGTACCATCATCCCTTATCCAGGTATCGACGTCTCAATAATCGGATACCTCTGGAGAAGACACCAGAAAACATACATCCCCCGTACCGCCTGCCTCTCACCAATGTCGTACCACCTTCGATCTAGCAGCAACAAACTAGACATAAGACCTCCGCCAGAGCCATAGTGCAGCATGTGCCAGCAGCAAGCATGACTTGAAGTCCCCACATGACACGTGCGTAGCATCGTCCGGAGGCTTCACCTGCTGGCAATAGGCACTGCCAGACGATGCCGAAAGAGATGCATGTGTCACCTGCCGAGCTGCATTGAACCCGATCTATTGGTGGAGGAGACGTCTCATACCGCCACCAGCGTCAGGAAGGCCGTTAACACATTGAGATCATGACTCCGAGTCGCCACACGACCCCAAAGTCGGCCGCCGTCGAAGAAGAGGGGCCGCCGCACCAACGAGCACTATAGAGAGCACCACCACCGCACAAGCCCTTGTTGTCGCCCATACATCGGCAACTGCCGACACAGCCATCAGATCTTATTACTAGGGCCTGAATCCCTTGCAGGCCGTCCCATGGTCAAGACGCCTGACCAGTCGTCGCACTAACAAGTAGGCCACTGCCTGATCCGCCGGCCGGGGTTGCCGCCCCGGTATCCGCCATCATGACAAGTACATGGCAGATCTAATCCGGGACAATGCACATGCATCACGACATGCGCGCCTGAGATCTGCCAGCCACCTTGGCGCCACTGTAGCCAACATCGGTAGTGCCCGGGTGACGCCCACCACTCTCAAGACGCCGCGACACCAAACTCCCTCAGTAGTCTGAATGCCCGACTGCCATCTGGAGACCGCGAGATCCAGTCCAAACGAGCCACGGGACGAGGCACTGCACCATTGTCCATGGATTTTTGGTAGAATTGCTTCCTTCTCAATCGCGATGAAAGATTGGCCCTTGTTCGCTATGTTCTGACTACGATGGTTATCCATCTCATGCTTTCGATGGCTCTTTCCCGGACCGTACGCAAGCTTGCCAACCATTTGATACGAGACTTCTAGAAACTTTGTATAGCTTTACGTGATGATCAATCCAAAAATGACCTAACTACCATATCTTGTAAACCTCTGTCGCTCTATATAACACGTAGAGCGTCCCTGCCAGAGGCACACGTAGAACGTCTACGTTCCTTTCTTTGGCAATGAGGGATCACTCATCACATATCCTGCACACATGATCATCAGAAAAATGGGTCAGCAGAAAGAAAGCATAGACACATTGTTGATGTGGGGCTTTCTCTTTTAGCTCACACCTCCATGCCCTTGAAGTTTTGGGATGAGATGTTTCTTTCTGCTATATATTAGACAAATTGTGCCCCTAGCAATGTGATTATCTTTGAAACTCCTTGGGCTCACTTGTTCAAAGAACAACCAAACTACCATTCCTTTCGAGTTTTTGTTTGTGCCTGTTGGCCTAATCTATGCCCATACAGTTCTAGAAAATTGGAATTCGGCTATAAACTGTGTGTATTTCTTGAGTTTAGCAATCTGCACAAAGGCTTTAAGTGCCTAGATGTTGTTGCTGGTCTTGTTTACATCTCCCGTGAAGCGATCCTTTGTGAAACCGTTTTCCCTTTTTCATCTTTGAACCCAACGCCGGCAATCCCCTTCGTTCTGAAGTTCTTTTGATACCTGATAGTACTCCTTCTGACCCTATTGATCACGAGGGAAAACATTTATTTGACCAACATGATAATTTTCGTATTCATTCTACCGCTAATAATGGAGAAAATCCAGCTGTTGTGCATGATTTTATGCAGCCAGCACAAGACAACAACGGTGTCGATACGTCTCCAACGTATATATAATTTTTTATTGTTCCATACTATTATAGTATTAATCTTGAATGTTTTATATACATTTACAAGCAACTTTATATCATTGTTTGGGACTAACCTACTAACTTAGTGCCCAGTGCCAATTGCTGTTTTTTTGCTTGCTTTTTACTTTGTAGAATATCAATACCAAATGCCACGAAACTTTTTGGATATTTTGTCAGGCAATAAGAGGATCTCGAAGCTTCGGGAAGGAACGAGAATACGAAGCAGTGGCCCACTAGGCACAAAGGGCGTGCCAGGGGCCTAGGGCGCGCCCTGGTACATAGTGGGGCCCACAAGCCTCTGTTTGACCTAACTCCGCCTCTATAAATAACCAAAATATTAGAAAACCTACTGGGAGTCCACGAAAGACTTTTCCCAAGGCCGCAAACCTCTGTTCTCGGGAGATCCCATCTGGGGACCATTACTGGAACTATGCCATAGGGGAATCAATCACGGACGGGCTCTACATCAACCTTGCCTCCCGTCCGATGATGCGTGAGTAGTTTACCACAGACCTACGTGTCCGTAGATAGTAGCTAGATGGCTTCTTCTCTCTCGATGTTCTTCAATACAATATTATCGATGTTCTTGGAGTTCTATCCGATGTAATTCTTTTTTGCGGTGTGTTTTCTGGGATCAGATTTTGGGATAAGATGAATTGTGAGTTTATTATCAGATCTATCCATGAATATTATTTGAGTTTTCTCTGAACTCTTTTATGCATGATTATTATAGCTTCATATTTCTTCTGCGATCTATTTATTTGTTTTGGCCAACTATATTGATTTATCTTGCAACGGAAAGAGGTGCTTTCTAATGGGTTCGACCTTGCGATGCTCAATCCCGGTTGCAGAAAGGGACATGACACGTATGTATCATTTTTGTTAAGGGTAAAAAGAAAGAGTTCCTTTAGGCGTGAGTTTATTTTGTCTACATCATGTCATCTTTCTTAAGGCATTACTCTATTTCTTGTGAACTTAATACACTAGATGCATGCTGGATAGCAGTCGATGTGTGGAGTAATAGCTGTAGACGTAAAAAAAAGTCGGTGTACCAATCTTGGACGTGATACATATATACATTATCATTGCATTGGATATTGTCATAATTATTTGTTTTTCTATCAATTGTCCAAAAGTAATTTGCTCACCCGCCATATGTTATTTTATCGAGAGAAGCCTCTAGTGAAAACTACGGCCTCCGGGTCTATATTTTATCATATAAAACCTAAAATTACTTGCTAAAATTATTACTTTATTTATTTTATTTTATATTTTGTGCGGTCTATTTATCTATCATCATACATTTTAATCTTGCAATTGACCGCCAAGGGATTGACAACCCCCTTTTCACGTTGGGTGCGAGGATTTGTTGTTTGTTTGCAGGTGTTGTTTACATAGTGTTGCTTGGTTCTTCTACTGGATTAATATCTTTGATTTCATAACTGAGGGAAATACTAATCTTTATTGTACTGCATCATCCCCTCCTCTTTAGGGAAATCCCAACGTAGCTCACACGTAGCAGGTGCCGATCATGAATTTGATCTAGGTGCTGCAGTTCCCAATCTCGAGGGTGATCCTACCTCTGGTGTAGGTGGAGCAGGTGGCGAGCCCATCTCCGGATCGTGGACTGCACCTAGAGAACACCGCGTGGTGCGGGCCAGCCCGCATCACGACATGGCCTCCAGTGGGCTCTCCCCTGATGACCACGTGAGCCAATGAAGTGTGATCTAGGCGCGTGGCAGCGCTGGCGTGGGCTAATCTAGTGCTAGTCAGGCACGTGGCAGCTTGGGCGCAAAATAGATGTCCGAGCACGATGCGAGCGGGATCGCCTACTCCTGATAGTGGATCTGGCGTGGGATCCCGCGCTGCCGCACCCTCCTCCACGAGATCTTCTATGCCAACCTTCTGCAACTCCTGCTTTGCCGACTCAGAGAAAAAGGTCATAACATGGTATTGTAGAACCCCGAATTTGTACAGATGGTACAGTCATGTATGACAAACTCAAGATATGTTTTGGAAGGAAGAAAACAATTGGTGGACCAAGTAATTTACAGGAGGCTCTTAATGATAAAAAATGGGAAGTGGCTATGGATGATGAGTATGGTGCTTCTTGTTAAACATAAGACTTGACACTTAGTTCCACCAACAAAAATAAAAACATTATAGATTCTAGGTGGGTCTATAGAATTAGAAGGAAGGTAGATGGTCAAAAAATTGATTCAAAGCAAGATTAGTAGTCAAGGACTTTAACTAGAGGTATGGTATAGACTATGGGGATACCTTTAGTCTTGTTGTTAAAGAAGCTACTATCAGACTTGTTCTTTCTGTTCCAGTTTCAGGTAATCAGAACCTTAGACCATTGGATGTGGATAATTCTTTTCTTTATGGCATTCTAGAAGAAGAAGTGTACATGAGACAACCACTTGGCTATGAGGTAAAAGGCAAGGAGAATCATCTGTGCAAACTTGATAAAGCTTTCTATGGTTTAAAATAGGCACTTAGGGCAATGTATGTTCGAATTATGTGTCCTGCAACTATATTCAAACTACTAGGAATAACTATTATTCACAATACCTCATTATGGAATTATACATGTGTTTATGCATGAAATTCCATTACATGATTATCATGGAATTATCTCTTGTTGGAACGTACTTAAGTTATATGCTTAAGGAAGCTGGTCGATTATCGGTGGAATACAATACACTATTTATATTGGAAAGACAACCTAGGTATAGTGATAATTGGGAGAGATAGATCATATAGTTAGGTTATATCCCTTATGTTGATTTACATGATTAGAGGAATTTACACTCTATTATGGCGTGCTTCCACAAGCACGAGCTCTGCGGACACAATGGGTAGAATCCGTTAACAGGCAAAATATATCGTGGTTGGTAATTTGATCTAGAGTCTATCCCGGAAAAATGGTTGAGAAGACTAGAAATATTATCTATATAAGAGGTTTAATCTTTGGAAAGATAGTATAATAAGGTCCCTTCCCCCTAGCCTCATGCGAATTGTGAGTGGCAACACGGAAAATCACAGAGGAATAGGGGGTAGATCATCCAAAGGAGATACTTCATTATTCTTTAATAGGAAGGGCAAGATCCCTATTTTTATGTATGTCTATGCTAATGAAGTTATTGTTGCTAGTTCATCACAAGATGCAACTATGGCATTATTGGAAGATTTGATAAAAAAAATTACCTTAAAAGATTTAGGTGATCTACACTACTACTTTGGAATTGAAGTTAAAAAGGTGAATATGGCATTCTTCTAACCCAAGAAAATTATGTCTCAGATATGCTGAAACGCACAAGTATGCTAAACTGCAAAGTTTCAAAGATGCCCCTCCCTACATCAGAAAAGCTGTCAGGAGAAGAACGAGAACCCTTGGCGGCTGAAGAGTCAAAAAAATATAGAAGTATTGTAGGTGATTTGAAGTACTTAACACTGGCAAGACCTGACATATGCTTTCCTGTTAGCAAAGTATGTCAATATATGCATTGCCCTACTTCTTAACACATGCAACAATTAAAAGGATTTTGAGATATCTCAGAGGTACTATGAGTACAGGTAAGTTTACTAAGTCAACCTTCAATCTTATTGGTGCTTTCTCATATGCCAATTGGGCGGGATGTCCTGATGATAGCAAATCAACAGGAGGTTTCCGTCGAAAGCAAGTTACTGACTCAAAATCGAGTATAGGGGTTGACTATAAATCCTTAGCAAATGCTATGGTGGAGGTGATTTAGCTTCAGACTCTGCTGCGTGAGCTTGGAGTTACTCATACTCCAGTTGCTCGCCTTTGGTGTGATGACATTGGTGCCACGTATTTCATGCAAGTTCCAAACATATAAAGGTTGGCTATTATTTTGTTCATGAAAGGGTATCCAAGAGAGTACCTGACATTCATTTCATTCCCACAAGTGATCAAGTTGCAGATGGTTTTGCCAAGGCCTTATCATGGCGAAAGTTGGAAAGACTTCAAGAGCAATCTCAACTTGGTGAAGTTGTGATTGACGGGACGTGCTAGAAAGTATTGTAAATGTATGTATGGTATGTGTATGAACCATATATACTTCTGGTAGGTCTAGGCATTGTGTTGGGTTTTTGTAATCAGGTAGTTCAGGTCATTAGGATTTAGCCGTATCGTTGTATAGTTTAACATGAGTATCAATCGAGGAACAACCTAACTACTGTATCTTGTAAACCTCTATGGATTTATATAACACGCAACATGTCCCTGCCATAGGCATACGCTTCCATCAATTCTTTCATGCTACTCCCATAGTACTTATACTTGGCATATCTCTCTTTCTGTGTGTCTATGCGCACGCGTACTGCATGTTATGTGTGGTGTGTATCGTGGCTCGGAGAGGAAGAGTATAACAAATCCAAGGTAAAACCATGAGATGAAGGTACCGTGCATAGATTTTAACTAGTTGGAAGTATCCACCGAACGTCTCTATGTGAGTAATAATAACAACAAACAATCATCGAAATGCATCTGGAACTAGTTAAGTAGGTCAGACAGAGATGAGAGATGAACCATGTACATGCCTACATTGATACCCACCAACTGGATCGAGTAACGGGCTGTTCGGCAATGCTCCGCTCCACAACTCCCGGAGCGGAGTTGACGGAGTTGTAGTTTAAAATGGTGGAGTTGCCATTTAGCCACTCCGCAGATTCCGGGAGCGGACCATTACCTAACATGGCCTAAATATATAAGCAATCATGCATGGTCCAATATATAAGCCATCGCTCCTTTGGTTCCCCTTGTAAATGAGGATCAGTTGACCATCATTATTTATTCATATAGAAATGAATCGCAACCCTCATCCCTCGACAACAAATCGGTGTGAGTCAGATAGGATTAGGAAGGACCAGGAATTAAACTCAAACTTTTTTGCCGCATGCACCATCTCTTCGGCCAATGACGTAGTGTCTGGAGACACAATGGTTTTGTACCTTGAGGTGGCCTTGTGGCTGCAAATTCTCTTACTTCCCACAGCTACTCGTAGGCGTCATATATAGCAGGCTGTTACCTATCCACGTGTGTGGGTAGTCTCTGAATTCAGAGAGTGAGGAGCCTCTTGGAACCACTTTGCCATCTTATTTTGAGTACATGCAGTGGCAACAAAGTATTCTTTAACTACAGGTTTGTTCCTGAGAAAAAGCTACATGTGTGGGGAACTACTTATTTATCGTTTAAGTTAATGGATAAGAATAGTATCCCCATTGCGGGGATCTATATTGGACTCGGTTGAAAGGATCATCACACGTGTAGACACCCAATGTGGGTTTACATATCATATGTTCGATCGTACATTGACAGTCTTCATTTTGTGGCCACATCGGACATTAACAGTTTTCGTTTTGTGTCCATTGTGACTGCCGTACTGCATGTGACTCCATTTTGATCGTGCACAAGTGTAACATTAGAAAAAACAGAGAACAACATTTAACAATCAGCCATCTGCTCACATCGACGAAAATTAATTTTAATGGGCTTCTACAAAACATCAGATGATTATGAGATGTCTATTCTTCTCCATCCGATCAGTATTAAAAAATGAAGTAGGGACAATTTAGACATGTGAAGGTACCTATCCTAGGGGTAAAACCAGGACAAAAACAAAAACATAAATGTCATAAGTGAACAATTGAGCATAACTCCCCGGAGCTCATTCATCTCTCACTCTGTCTAGCCTCTAAAATCTCAGTGGTGCTAGCTGCTCCGGCGAGATGGGGGTGGTGCCCAGGAGCTGATCTGGTGCTGATACTTCACGGTCGGACTGCCCCCGGCCATGTTCTTGAGAAGTCCTAGAGTTTTAGGGGAACTTCACCGCGAATCCTGTCGGGCTTGTCCGACAAAGACATGGCTTTTGCTTTGTGTTTGTGAAGCATGTCAGAGCCACCCGCCATAGGCCATTGATGCCTGGTGACACTTGAATGCGTGACATGGCATCTCCATCCCTCAGCAACAATGCACATGTGGAGGATATCTTCACTTTTTGCTCTTACATGATGTATTCGGCATGTATTCTCAAATGCGCAGACAAGGATGTGTTCGAGGGAGTAGTTTGTGTCCTGATAAGCGAGGCCATGATGCTTACTGGACAAATGAGTTCGTCCGCTGCTAAGCTGGATGTGGGTCACATCCCCTTCATTCATCCTAAGGGCGACTTCTACCGAGACAGGCTTTTGCCCCGCTTTATATACAAAGCAAATTTCCACAACCACAAACAAGGTCTGACAAGGTAGCAACTCAAACCTCATCGAAGTACACAAATGCATGTACACACACAAAGGATTCTGCTGACGGCATCAGCTCAACAAGCCCTAAAAATGAAAGCGGAACATGCCATGCAATGGACCAAAGGACTAGTCTGGGTCACGGGACGGCCGGGGGGAGGGTGGTGCCAACCAGAGAGCCAACACTCGAAGTTCTGCAGTGAGAGTGTCGATAGTGGCGTGGTCTGCTCCATGGCTAAGTGGCTTCCACAGCTGCAAAAAAAAACCCAGACCTTTTGTGGATGGTGTCAGTTGGTTGATGAAGAGCAGACCGCTCGGTATGGGCGACATTTTGCTAGTAGTGTTCTTATGTCGTAGTTCATCCGGTTCTTCGACTATATTGGTCTACCGCCTTGGCATAGATATTTAATTTTGGGTATATGCTTTTGTCAAGTCGTGCACTGCGATACAAAACTTTGTGTGACCAGTAATGTGTGCTTCGACGTCGAGCATGCGTGGTGGTTTTCATAGTATTTTAAACAAAGGATGAATTCCATTGCCTCAAAATACCGCATTAGGTGGATATAAATACAATGAGCACACACTTGGCTTCTTCATATCTAGGATGCACACATCCAACATCAACACGGCATGGATAAGGAACGGCTCCCCAGCTGCCGCATGTGACGCCGCGGTCGTTCATAGTCTCCTTCATGCAGAGATGAGTGATGCCACGATCCGCCAGCCTTGGATGCCTACATTGCTTCAGCCGATTGAAGAGAATGCGGGAAGGAAGGGAAAGGTCGCTGCCACCGTCAGTGGCCCAGGGTGTTCGCCGACGGTGGCGACCGGGAGCTAGTAACAGTGGGGATCGGCCATGGGCGAGTCACGCTTGCGAGGCGAAGTGGGTATAGTACTCTACTAGTCCTTGGGGTTACACACTACAAGTTTTCATTTAGTCTACAAAACACTCACTTATGTACTTGGTGACAACTTAATTCGACAGAGAATTTCACTTCCCGGCCTCTGCACGAACTAGGAATGCACACAACCTTTCACCTATAAATTCTAGGAACTAAACTCGGGTGGGTAGGCTGCACGACTACATGCCTAACCACTGAGCCAAGGCTCTTTCTTCTTTGGCCTTTCTATTCGCTCTTATCTCTACTGGCCTCAGCTCCGTTGTTGTGGCTTTTGTATCCAAATTTTCACTTCTAGTTTATCCTCCACTATATGCTTATTGTATTAATGAGTATGCGGGCTGACAGCTGGACCCAATAAAACAATGTCAATCACAAGTTGCAGTAGTAGCCCAACTCAAGCTACACAAATGGAGGTTAAGCTACAGAAATGGGAAATGAGCTTTCTTAGCTAGGGTGCTTTGGTGCTCATTGTTCAATATATTTTCCCCTGAAATGTTGGAGGGAAGAGGAGGAAACAACACCAAGCATACATGCTCTTTTCAACTGAAATTAGATATCAGAATTTGATGGTTGGTATGTTTGCATCATAATGTTTTGGATTTTCAAAATTTATGTTATTTTGTCTATTCTCATGTTTTTCTACGGGAAAAACCTCCTATCTATTCATCATCTGTCAAGACAGTACAAAGAACACTAGAAGTAAAAATTACATACGGATCCATCGACCACGTAGCACTCATGTTTATTTTGATCATACTTAGTTTGGAGCATACGTGAGAAGTATCAATTAGTAGAAGTTTGCAAAGATTTTTGCAGATACAAGTTCAGTATCAATGAAAACATGGATGATCCATTGCCCAATTTCATGTAGTATGACTGCTATTCTGGGCATGCCATAGGCATTGCTCCCCCTAACTCAAATGGGGTGCCTATATTACCGATCACTCATATATAGACATGTCCGACACTTAGAGACACATCCTACTCCCCAGAAATGATGGCTGGCCCTGGGCTACTGCTTCATGTCTCTATTGTTTACTTTCATTGACAAAGGAGGCACTTGAATCATGCACTAAAGCCTCTAAATGACA
Organism: Triticum dicoccoides; assembly: GCF_002162155.2. Taxonomy (NCBI): domain Eukaryota; kingdom Viridiplantae; phylum Streptophyta; class Magnoliopsida; order Poales; family Poaceae; genus Triticum; species Triticum dicoccoides. Next base: position 686,242,605 of record NC_041386.1, read on the forward strand.
TGTTGGGATCGATGTCAGTAGTAGTGTATGATACCATTTGTTTCAGAGTTATGGGGTTAGAGTTTGCTTTTATGAAGACTAGATGCTTACTAACTAGTAGTTACAATCAATTGTAACTAGTACATTTAAGGGCCTCCTACATCAAGAGATGGTCGTTCAACTCATAAACTCTTAGTGAAAATACTCTGCCAACCAGTTACACTTGTGTGAATAATCTCTTCGTCTCTCCCCTATACATATACCGAACCAGCTTCACTGAAGTATGTTGGAAGCCATATTCTTCATTTATCCATGCCGATATTCCAAACCCTCTTTTTATTCGAAACACATGTTAGCACACTTGATGGTTGCCAACTACATAAATAGAGTGGAAGATGAGAATTCACCTAGAGATATGAGGTGCAAGGACATGCATATGGGAATTGGATACATCAGAAGGCCTCATGTTGCCTCTCATTTTTGTTTTCTATTTTCCAGCCATGCAAATATTATGATTCCATGATACATACCAACTAGTTTATTGGACCTCGTACAATCAGGATAGATATTGTGGTGAAAGTGATGATGAAACAAACTTTGTCGACTTCTACCACAACTTTGTTGGAAGTGGAAATGAATACATAAACCCTGAAATTGAACAAGGATACAAATCTTGTTTGTAATGAAAAGTGGCAACTGTGTGCGAATGATTCCTAGAACGAGAGAACCATTGTATACAGTAGGAAAACATCAACAAAACAACAGACCTTTTCAGTTGCTAAGATAACTATGAATATGATATATAATGGTGCATCGTAAATTTGCAATGACAAGTTCCCAATATAGGAAAGCAGCACATCGAAATACAAACACAACCATACATATGTCAAGTTCATCATGTGTTGACCTAAAAATTTACCTTACGGTAGGCGCCCAAATGATTCGTCATTTCTTTTGAGGGAAAAAACATCACTCTGCTGTATTTTTATTTTAAAAATAGTAGTACAAAAAGTATCTCCACAAGGAAAAAAGAACAAGCAGGGAAAACTAATGTACAACAACAAAAAACAATACATAATAGGGTACAAATAAAAAAGCTGTGCAACAATTTAAGAAAAAGGAAAGCCTGGATCCATATGGCCCTCTACAAGAGTCATCTGAATCATTGTACCCACTATGGAAGGGAAGCAAATGACTTCGTTTTTGCTCTACGGACCAGCCACGGAGCTCTATTTTATTTCTACACCAAGCATATAAACTAGGGTTGATGTTGTTGAAGATGAAGTCATTCCTTGTATTCGAGATGGCCCAGGTTCTTTTCAACGGTGAGCTTCAACCATTTAAGCTTAATTTTGGGACAATTACGTTGCTTCCTAAGAAGGAAGAGGCGATGAGGATTGAGAATTTTAGCCCAATTTGTGAACTTCATTTTAGTTTTAATATGTTTACCAATGTGGGTACAAATAGGCTGGCATTGATAAGTAAAATGGCCTTTCTTGCAATAGACATTGAGAATTAATGGTTTGACCAAGCTTGGAGGAGCCAGGTTGAATATTTTGTTGTTCAACAGAAACTACGCATCAACCATTCATCAAAACAAACATTGAAACACATTTAGTTTCGATAGTTAGACCATCTCCAATGAATTGAGCAAATGAATCATACCTTAACCATTATGTCTTCTCTAAAATTGTCACGAGTGAGGAAAAACAAGTTGAATCCATTTTTTCTGATATTCTCTGATGAGGAATTGAATGCACTTTGTCCACACTATAAATTACCTGCTCATTCACTCACTAGTGGAAAATGGGGCTTTAGTCACGGTTGGCAACGGCCTTTAGTCCCGGGTCACCAACCGGGACAACAAAATTGGGACTAAAGGCCCCCACCCTTTAGTCCTGGTTTGCCACAACACGGGACTAAAGTCCCTCCACATCGCCGTGAGCGTGCGTTGGGGGATGAAGGACCTTTAGTCCCAGTTGGTGATACCAATTGGGACTAAGGTCCCTCCACATGGCCGCAAGCTAGCATTGGGGGCTGGAGGACCTTTAGTCCCGGTTGGTGAAACCAACAGGGACTAAGGATTTTGTGTTGGGGTTTAGTGTTTTTAGGGTTTAGGGCTTATGGTTTGTTTTTCCTTTTCAATTTGTGTTTTCCATTCAATTCTTTTTCATTTCAAACATATTTTACGCTACTACATACCATACACATTATGTATATATAATATAATTTCTCGTATGTATACAATTTCTCTTGCGATTTGGAGATCATTAGATGCAGGCATTAGCAACAATGGTATTCTACGCTTTCAGATATGACCTCTGGCAACAAAAATCCCACAATTTCCTCTTGAATTGCTCGTTGGTGGTTCCCAGTTAGGAGCTTCTCCCGCATGTCTTCCATCTTTAAAGAAGGAGATCAATGAATATATTAGTTATGTTTATATATATTAGATCATCATAAAAAATGTGAATAGTGCTTACGTACCTGAAGTTGTCTGATACGTCTCCAACGTATCTATAATTTTTGATTGTTCCATGCTATTATATTATCTGTTTTGAATGATTATGGGCTTTATTATACACTTTTATATTATTTTTGGGATTAACCTACTAACTGGAGGCCCAGCCCATATTGTTGTTTTATTGCATGTTTCAGTATTTCGAAGAAAAGGAATATCAAACGGTGTCCAAACAGAATGAAACCTTCGGCAGCGTGATTTTTTGGAAGAATATCACCCACGAGACTTGGAGTTCACGTCAGAAGAGCCTCGAGGAGGCCACGAGATAGGAGTCCCCCCCCCACACACACATACTGGGTGCGCCCCCTGTCTCGTGGACCCCTCGAGCACTCCCCGACCGACTTCTTTCGCCTATATAAGCCTACGTACCCTAAAACCATTGAATATCAAGATAGATCGGGAGTTCCGCCGCCGCAAGCCTCTGTAGCCACCAAAAACCTCTCGGGAGCCCATTCCGGCACTCTGCCGGAGGGGGATCCCATCACCGGTGGCCATCTTCATCATCCTGGCGCTATCCATGAAGAGGAGGGAGTAGTTCACCCTCGAGGCTGGGGGTATGTACCAGTAGCTATGTGTTTGATCTCTCTCTCTCTCTCTCTCTCTCTCTCTCGTGTTCTCTCTCATGTTCCCTCTATGGCACGATCTTGACGTAACCCGAGCTTTGCTATTATAGTTGGATCTTATGATGTTTCTCCCCCTCTACTCTCTTGTGATGAATTGAGTTTTTCCTTTGAAGTTATCTTATCGGATTGAGTCTTTTGTGAGAACACTTGATGTATGTCTTGTCGTGCTTATCTGTGGTGACAATGGGATATCATGTGCCACTTGATGTATGTTTTGGTGACCAACTTGCGGGTTCCACCCATGAACCTATGCATAGGGGTTGGCAGACTTTCTTGACTGTTCGGTAGAAACTTTGGGGCACTCTTTGAAGTACTTTGTGTTGGTTGAATAGATGAATCTGAGATTGTGTGATGCATATCGTATAATCATGCCCACAGATACTTGAGGTGACAATGGAGTATCTCGGTGACATTAGGGTTTTGGTTGATTTGTGTATTAAGGTGTTATTCTAGTACGAACTCTTGAATAGATTGATCCGAAAGAATAACTTTGAGGTGGTTTTGTACCCTACCATAATCTCTTCGTTTGTTCTCCGCTATTAGTGCCTTTGGAGTGACTCTTTGTTGCATGATGAGGGATTGTTATATAATCTATCTATGTTATTATTGTTGAGAGAACTTGCACTAGTGAAAGTATGAACCCTAGGCCTTGTTTCCTACCATTGCAATACCATTTACGCTCACTTTTGCCATTTGTTACCTTGCTGTTTTTATAATTTCAGATTACAAATACCTTTATCTACTATCCATATTGCACTTGTATCACCACCTCTTCGCCGAACTAGTGCACCTATACAATTTATCATTGTATTGGGTGTGTTGGGGACACAAGAGACTCTTTGTTATTTTGTTGCAGGGTTGTTTGAGAGAGACCATCTTCATCATACGCCTCCTACGGATTGATAAACCTTAGGTCATCCAATTGAGGGATATTTGCTACTGTCCTACAAACCTGTGCACTTGCAGGCCCAACAATGTCTACAAGAAGAAGGTTGCGTAGTAGACATCAAGCTCTTTTCTGGCGCCGTTGCCGGCGGCTAGGTAAACCGTACTCACAGCCCGTCCACTAAGCTCTTTTTTGGAGCGGTGAGTGCTTGAAGGTATATCTTTAGATCTTGCAATCGAATCTTTTTGTTTCTTGTTTTATCACTAGTTTAGTTTATAAAAGAAAACTACCAAAAAAATGGAGTTAAGTTTGTCTCATACGCTTAGTCTTTTTAATATCTTTCCTGAGAATGATGGTTAGGAAAATTGTGCTCAAGTGCTAGAGGAAGAATGCATTAGAATGTTTGGTACTAGATCTTTGTATGATGAGCATGATTGCAATGTTGTTAGTATGAATTCCTTGAATATCCATGATGCTAATGATATGCAAAGCCACAAGGTTGGGGAAGCTATGTTTGATGAATATGATATTTTTTGTCCGCCAAGTTTTGATGAGAATATTTATTATGATGAAAGCATGCCTCCTATTTATGATGATTGTGTTGATGAAAATGGGTTTGGAAGAGTGTCAACTTTAGGAAGTAGTGATCCCACTATTTTGGAGGATGTTGAATCTTATTGTGATGAATATGAGAGTGGATTTGGAAGAGTGTCAACTTTATTTAGTAATGATTCCACTATTTCGGAAGAGGTTCCAATTGATTATGAGAACAAAGTTGCTATCTATGATGATTATTGTGATGACTTACATGCTATAAATAATAATGATAACCACGAAACTTGTCATCATGATTTTAGTTTTCAAGTGGATTATGCCTCACATGATAGTTATTTTGTTGAGTTTACTCCCACTATTATTCATGAGAAGAATTTTGCTTATGTGGAGAGTAGTAAATGTTCTATGCTTGTAGATCATGAAAAGAATGCTTTAGGTGCTGGTTATATTGTTGAATTCATTCATGGTACTACTGAAAATTATTATGAGAGAGGAACATTTGCTTGTAGGAATTGCAATAATGCCAAGCTTCCTCTCTATGTGCTTAAAATCTTGAAGTTGTGCTTGTTTTACCTTCCTATGCTAGTTGATTATTGTTCCCATAAGTTGTTTGCTCACAAAATCTCTATGCATAGGAAGTGGGTTAGACTTAAATGTGCTAGTCATATTCTTCATGATGCTCTCTTTATGTTTCAATTCTTATCTTTTATGTGAGCGTCATTGAAATCATCATGCATAGCTAGAAAGGCATTAAAGAAAAGCGCTTGTTGGGAGACAACCCAATATTTATCTTTACTGTTTTTGTGTTTCCACGTGATTATGCTACTGTATTAATCATGTTTTATAGATTTTGTTTCAATAAAGTGCCATGTAGAACCTTTGGGAAGACTTGGGTGAAGTTTATGTGATCCTGCTGTAAAAAACAGAAACTTTAGTGCTCACGAGATTAGCTGCCATTTTTTACCGGAGAGTGCTTTTAGGTGGATTCTTTTTGCAGATGATTAATAGACAAATTCCTCAGGTCCAGAAATTTATTTCATAATTTTTGGGGTTCCAGAAGTATACGTTTGATACAGATTACTACAGACTGTTCAGTTTTTGACAGATTCTATTTTCTATGTGTTGTTTGCTTATTTTGATGAATCTATGAGTAGTATCAGAGGGTATGAACCATAGAGAAGTTAGAATACAGTAGATATTACACCAATATGAATTTAGAATGAGTTCATTACAGTACCCAGCTGTTCAGCTCAAAGCCCTTCCTAGGGTGGGCAGTGATCACACCCCCCTAGTTTTTGACACTGGAGCTATTAAACCACCAAAGGATAAACAATTTAGGTTTGGGAAGTGGTGGCTCTAGGTGGAAGGTTTTGTAGAGTTGGTTAAAAATACTTGGAACAAACCTTGTTCTATTGTTGACCCTATGGACATATGGCAATTCAAAATTAGAGTGCTTAGAAGAGTGTGTAAAGGTTGGAATATAATGCCAATTATGAGGCTTCAAAAAATAGGAACAAGCAACAATTAGTTGCTGAATATAATATATTGGATACTGAATCAGAGACAAAAGTGCTCTCCCCACCTTCTAAGTCTAGGATGGATAAGATTGCCCTAGATCTCCAAAATATTTAGATGTTAGAAGAGATTAAATGTAGGCAAAGATCCAGAGAGAGAAATATATCTGAGGGAGGGAGGAATACTGCTTACTTCCATGCTTTGGCTAATCAAAGGAGGAGGAAGAAGCAGATTAGTGTGTTAAATGGCCCAGATGGCCCTGTAGAGGATACTAAGGGGATTATAAACATTGTTGTAGAATACTACAAGCAATTGTTTGGTAGGGAGGAAACCCTGGAAATTGCTTTGGCTGATGATTTCTGGGAACCTTCTGAAAAGGTCTCAAATGATCACAATAGGAAATTAGAAGCAAATATTACTGAGGATGATGTCAGCGAAGCTGTGTTTGGGTCTTATGCAGAAGGAGCCCCTGGCCCTGATGGCTTCCCCTTCCTTTTCTATCAATATTTTTGGGATACTATTAAGAGTGACCTAATGCTGTTGGTGGATGCTTGGAACAATGATTCCTTAGACTTATATAGATTAAATTTTTCTCTGTTAACCTTGATCCCTAAAGAGCCTGATGCTGATATTATTCAAAAATTTAGGCCTATTGCTCTGACTAATTGTAGCTTTAAGATTTTTGCTAAATGCCTAGCTAACCAGCTAGGAGATATTGGGGATGACATGATTTCCCAAAATCAAACAGCTTTTATAAAGGGTAGGTATATAGTAGAGAGTGTGGTAACAGCTCATGAGATTATTCATGATGCTGTGATCAACAAGAGGGAGGCTTTTGTCTTTAAGCTGGACTATGAAAAGCTTATGATAAAGTCGGTAAGGAGTTCCTCTTGAAAGTTATGTATCAAAGGGGTTTCAGCCCTAAGTGGATGAGGAAAGTTGAATCTCTGCTTTATAAAAGTTCAGTTGGGGTTAGAATAAATGACTGTAATAGTATGTTCTTTGAGACTTTCAAAGGAGTCAGGCAAGGTGATCCTGCATCTCCAATGCTTTTTAATTTAGTGGCAGATGTATTTAGTAGAATGCTCAATAAAGCTGCCAAAAACAATTTGTTGACTGGGATGATGAGTAATATCTTCCCACAAGGGATCATCAGCCTGCAATATGCAGATGATACTCTCTTGTTCCTAGAAAATAACTTAGAATCTGCAAAGAACATAAAATGGTCACTGACTTCCTTTGAACAAATGTCTGGGTTGAGGATTAACTTCCATAAGTGTGATCTGGTGCCCATTAATGTTTATGAGGAGGTCCAGTGTGTGGCACAAGCCTTATCTTGTGGCCTGGGGTCGTTCCCTCTGAAATACTTGGGTTTTCCTCTTCACCACTCCAAACTGAGAAGAGAAGATTTACAGCCTCTTGTAGACATGGTTTTGAAAAAAGCAGCTGGGTGGAGATGGAGACTACTAGGATATGAGAAGAAATTACTCCTAGTGCAATCCTGTTTAGCTAGTATCCCTACTTATCTGATGAGTATGATCAAGTTTGCTAAGTGGGCTATTAACTTGATCAATTCTCAGATGGCCCATTGTTTTTGGGATAACTATGAGGATCACCATAAATACCACCTAGCTAGCTGGGGATTATTGACTAAGAAGAAGCAATATGGTGGTATGGGGATTCCTAACATTGTTGATATGAATCTTTGCTTACTTGCTACTTGGATTGACAAACACCAGAACGGGGACCAAAAAATGTGGAAGAAAATTGTTGATGCTAAATATAGGACTAATAATCCTAATATTTTCTCTTGTCCTGATAGTAATGCCTCTTCCCCATTTTGGAAAGGTGTCCTTTGGGCTGCTAAAGCAGCAAAGATGGGCTACCAATGGAAAGTGGGGAATGGGAGGAAGATAAATTCTGGGAAGATCAATGGAACAACTTAGATAAAATCATAAATTTTCGCATTGATACAATTGAAATTATCATTTGTTATATACGGCTCCATATTATGTTGTAATAGATTTTTAGTGTATATACATTTAATTTACTTTCAGTTTTCTTTCATGCTATTCTAGTCCATATTTTATCCACCTTATGTGGGGATTGAATGCATGTACATTATATCTAGACAATTTAGGAATCATTAATTACTAATATTGGAATGTAGGTAAGTTTTTTTCTATTACAGAGATTACCAAATAGCTTTCCCAAATATTTCAATCGTTCTTTCAAAATGAAATGAGTGGTTGCACTATTATCCAATTTTTACATAAGTTCATCAATGCTCATTATTTTATTGACAAAATGGATGGGCGTAGCAACACGCTCCATCAATGATCCAGTATATTTGAAGATCGTGTTGCCGCGAGGAATGATGATCGCATGAGAGCCTGGCATGGTGTTTTTGTTCTACGATATTAGCTACTTACAATAGTTGAGTTTAGCACCTTATTTCAAAAGTCCCTAGCATTCCTGGTGTCCCAAATTTTTCCACGGGACTGTGAGAATAACAAAGGACTTGATTGACTATGGCAGCTGAGGCGTTGTTCAAGAGACGAGCAGTTCTGCCATAGGAGTGAATGATGACGTTATATCAATCCGCTGCCAAGCTATTTGTGCAAAGGGGCAAAAGAAGAAAAGCTGATATCTCGATTCATGTGCATGTGAACAAAGTGGGCATGATTCATCATTTTTCTAAAGGGAATATATTAATGTCGCGAAGATACCAAAAGGGTAATATTCACGTGCATATAATCTTCTTCTTGGTGAGGTTTTTCCTAGTGTTAATCCTATCCATGTGAAACAGCCAAGCAAAGATCCTAATCCGCCCTGGAACTTTTGCATCCCAGATGTGTGTGCACGGTCATTTCGGCAGTGAGAGCAGCCTTTGATGGTGAAGAGCCCCCTTCCCTGGAGAGAGCAAGCATCATGTGCCTACAGTAGATTAACCTGCATCAGAATGACGTGCAAGGTACATAGTTCGTGGACATATCCACAGTTAGCTTGCTATAGAAGGAAAGGTTGGCCCCGTCATGCAAAATATCAGTAACAAAGGCATTTAGTTTTAGGTGGTGAGAGAAAATGGCAGGGAAGGCAAGCGCAAGCTCATGAAGGATCCATCTGTCTAACAAGAAGAAGGACCATTCTTCATAATTGAGATATCTGCCTCAGAGTTGCTAAGTTTTTGTACACTAGTTTGGCTAAGTAGGACATATTCACCGAACGTCTCTATGTGAGTAATAATTACAACAATCAGCCAAGTACATCTGGAACTAATTTAGGAGGCCACACAGAGACGGTAGATGAACCATGTGTTGCCTGCATTGATAGACGCTAACTAGACTAGATATATAGTCCACTGCGCATGGAGCGATATATAAACCATCGATCCCACAGGCATGTGAGTTACTTTTGGTTCTCCTAGCAAATAAGGATTAACATAACACCGTAATTTTTTCACCTGGAAATCAATCTCAACACACGAAAGTCATGTGCTAGTGAGTCACATAGGATTAGCAGGCATCAGGAATTAAACTCATACACGGCTGGAGTATATGCTATCGCTTTGGCCAATGATGAGGCGTATTACACACAATCTTCGATTCGAGATGTTGCTGCGAATTCTTTTTTTCAGACGGCCACTAGTAAGAGGCCTTTAACTACGCACGGCGGTAGCTTGTGGCAATCTGTTAACTAGCCATCCAGGTAGTTTGCGTCAGTAGATTCAGCGAACCAACAGGCCTGCTTGTACCATATTGCCATATTATTTGAGCATATAAAAATGCGAGAAGAGACATGTGTTTTGCAGAGCTGTAGTATAATGGACACAGTTAAAAAGTCTTGCGGTACATGCAGGTAGCACCCACCACTACCCACCAATCGCTAACGTGGCGGCCACACTGCACAGTGGCAGCAACCCCTATCTGATGTGGTTTTTTCCATGGTGACCTGTTACAAGATTTGAAATAAACATATACGACTAAATCGACTTTGAGAAGGGATAAATATCCTTGCATCATTGTTGCCATAGCAAGCCACTGAGATGGCATGGACAAGGATTTTTCATCCAGTTTGCCGGGACCAACGAATGAAGACAAGCATAACACCAAGAAGATGATGCCTTCAACAAGGTAATGACACAAATTTGTCGCCGCTGAGCCCAGTCGATGAAGTTCAGGAAATGAGTTTTCACCTTGGAAATAAAGCGGTGTTTCAATCAACATTTTAATGATAGATTGACCAACAATCGCATCCGCCAGTACCCCGTGCCATGCAAATAGCAAATTGGTGGGATGTCTCTGCACCTTACGGTACAGCCCCGACCGTCAAGGGGCCACCCTTGTCTTGGTGCAAAACTAGCCGCTGCCACATAGTTAGTCACATTGAAGCATACACTATACTATCAAAGCCAGTGCCCCAGCACTTGTTGCCGGCATGGAACTGCCAGTGCACCACCGACTCATAGTAGCTGGCCATCAATGCCATATGGCTACGACGAACAGAGGTCATCGCTGCCACTTATTGGGGCTGCCATCGCCCCTATGCATCCCCAGTCGCCGGCTCCTGCGTGTCTGGCGCCCGCTGTAGTGGCGGAGCGACGACAACATGTCTGGCGCCCGCTGCAGTGGTGGAGCCGGGCTTCCTCCTCCATGGTTCATAGGCCACTACCGTCGATAAATGAAGGGCTCCGTCCTGGGGCTATACCGAGGCGATTAATCTTTTAATGAAAGTAGATTATGATCTATCCCCCGTATCTGATGTGGGTATCACATACGTTTTGATGGTATGACCCAACAGGATATGCTGGTCACATTGAACACTAGGAAAATACGCCGATCGTTTGCATTATGACCACACATCACATACACTTTTTTCCTTATAACCATGTCCATATTGTAACC
>NC_041386.1:686254893-686258111 GCF_002162155.2 Triticum dicoccoides
CACAACACAGACACACACATTGCACGTGGCCAAACTTTGGTCCAGTTCAATGCATGAGCAATATGCTAAACGCACAACGGTACACAACAATACAAAGCAATACAATAAATTTAGCACCAATACTCATAATCGGCCAAGAATAACATCACTCAACAATCAGCCATTTCTTCACAACCTTGAAGATTAATTTCATGTGTAAGGAAGTTCTCACATAAAATATATTCAACTTACTTGCCAACCTACTTTAGGTTCCAAGGCTCAACAAATAAATAGAACATCTAATCATCGTTTCTAGCAATAGCAAAAGGTTCATGCGTTAGTAATGCAACATATTAACTTTTGTATTGCAACTGTACAGAACAATAGCACTCCTATCAATTACTGTGGTCCGTTAAAGTAAGTGTCTAATTTTTTGGTACAAAGACCTAATGCAAGTGTACACGACGGTTTGTTGTCCCTCAAAATCAGCAAGTGTTTGTTAATTTAAGTTATTTCAGTAATGAACCTCTTTACTAGAGCGATGTCAGTGATGCGGCCTAAAAAATGTCTATTGTTGCATAGCAGACAGGTGCACTTATTTCGTGTGGATGACCAGGCCGGCATGCCATCTTCTGGTTTGCTATAATGGCTGCTGCCATAGCGCCCTATAGTTCTGGCCCTCCAATAGTACAATTGGCCTGTCTATCACTGTACGCGTGCGTGTATTATGCATGTGTTTGTGCGGTATCTAGTGTGGCCAAACGACAGTATCAAGAACTGTATCATCTTCACAATCTAGAGGAACGACAGTTCAAGAACTATAAGGTGTCTATTGTCGACACCCCCAACAATGTGCTAGAAGCGAATGACAAAGGGGCTTGTGAAGGCTAGCTGATTGCTTGTTCCAAGTGCAGAGAGGGCGCCCTGCCTCCCATCCTAGGTGTCGACGATTCTCTTTCAGAGCAGCAGAAATCTGGTGTTTGCGCGAGCTTGAGCAAGCATCCAACTGAAGAATTTGACGAGCAAAGGGGAACATAGCTGCACTGGATGAAAGAGACAAATGCAGCCTTTTTGCATCCGAGGCACCACAGTTTGTACAGCTGGGCAGTCTTGAGGGTGTTTGCGGTCTTCTCGTAGTGCAGGAGGTGCCTGACACCACGGACAGAGGTGATCAAGACTGATTTTAGATACTAATCTTCCGATGTCTCCAACTCCCATATACGTCAAGCGTTTTGATTTTCGGTTTGAGATTTTTTTTCGTCTGTGGCCTAGATGGCCGAATTTCGGTCATTTTCAAAAAAATTGACCGGAATTTGATCAAAATTTGACTGAAGTTTTCCTAGAATTTGACCAAGATTTGCCAAGTTTGATCAATTTTGGCGAAAGATAGATTTCGCCCCAGGCCGAGATGGCCGAAATTCGGCTGAAATCCATTTTTTCGGCCGAAATTCAAAACACATAACATCCCGTCTCTCTTTTCTCATCTTGCTCTCTGAATATGTGGTTGTCACCTATCTGTGTGCTAATATATATGTCTATAAAATAAGAGCGTAATGTGTCAGGCCATATGAATGAACACTGTAGCTATCAACTTACTTCAGCGAAGATGACTTGTTGCTTGCTTCCGTGAAGATGGATCATATGTATAGTGGAGAGGTGAACTTATTTGTTCAAACAAACTAGAAAACTGGCCCGCTCTTCACGCGGGTTAGAACTTAATATAGTTTGGCTGAAATAAGTTCATATTCACCAGGTTTTTCGGTTGGTCGTGAGGTGGTGATTTTAAGGATATAAGTGTTACCCCTTTAATATTTTGCTGAGATATCTGGAGGCCATATTGTTGCTGAAGATTTTTAGTGCTACGACCTAAAATTCATGGGATTTCCTAATGCGGCTGCAGTGATGTGCACATGATGGGTGGCTAGCTTTACAATCCCGTTGAGGCATATTAAAGTTCCTTATTTTAAGTATATAATGTTTCCTCGAGAAGTATCCTAGGCATCAAATTGGAGTCATTATGGGTGATTTTGTAATGATCATTTTTTTGTACATATGCCCATGAAGTATACGTTAGCATGGAGTTATATTTAAAAAAGTTTGCATCACCAAATATTACACAATTTATGGTAAAAATGCGCCTCTGCACTATACTTTTTCCCCAGACGATGTACATTAATTAGTGTTTTTTAATAATTCATAGTGGATGATTTTAGCACAATTTATAGCTGATAATTTGTGTTTTTTAGTAAAATAATATTTTCGTACTTGAATGATTAATTAGGCTTTTATTCCACTAGGCTCACGTAGATGCACACAACATTCAGGCATCTCTAGGACTCCACAGTCCACATCTTGACACAGAGGCTGGCCTTGCCCAATCCCCTTCATCTCATTTCTCCTTTCCTTCCTTTCTGCGTTGACAAATGCCGCCCCCGGCTGATGTCCAGGTACTCATAGAGAAAAGACAACCTCCTTTTCTCCGTTGACTGCCTGATTAATGCCGCCGGCTGTTGTCCATCTACGCAAAGAGCAACATCAGTGTTATTGTTGATTCATTGTGGGAATGTATCTCATGTCTCGTAGCCATATCGGATCCGGACTGAGTTCATCCTCCATAAGACACATCCATATTATTGAAAATCAAGGCTGGCCGACACATCGTCTTCGTCCTCCATAGCGATTGCCATCTTCCGCTTGCAGGTCCAACTTTTTTCCCTCCTTCTTCTTATCCTTTTCCTATGTTTGTATTGTTGAACAGATGTAAGTAAGATAGTGTAAATATTACTTTGATTACGCCTATCCACTTTATTCGTGCTTGTGACGACATTCGCAGTTGCCTCCCTTACCCCTATTCATATTCAGGCTCTAAACTATGTACTGAGCCTAAAATATTAGATAATATTGAGCGTTGATGTTAGGTATGAATGAGATGTTCCATCAGATGCCGATGCACGTTTCCATTACTTATGCATATCAGTAAACCATATCCATCCTGCCATGTCATGTTAGCATTGATATGTTAGTTATTATTTTGAAGATAGTTTGTAGTATACAAATTTTTCATGTACTTATTCTCGTCTAATAAAAGGTCAATAGCAACATCTTGTTGAAGAAGAACTATAATAAAAGTGTTTTTCTGTACCTTTAGAATATTTATTTATATAATATTACCCTTAGTCCACCCCTTTATTGCGACTCTTCACAATGCTAATATAGCTCTCCATGTGCAAACACATGTT
>NC_041386.1:686258394-686272052 GCF_002162155.2 Triticum dicoccoides
TACAGTTTACTAATAACGTAATTAAGGAAGTGTTGTTAGTGACTAACCTTCCAGTAATGTTTTTGTACTACCATGTATGATGGCTGCTCTGTGATCTCCACTCGACTGACATATGGCCAAGTTACAAAATGATGGTAGAAAGTCATGAAGATCAAACATAAAGGCGTAGTGTTATATTCTTTATGCGCCCTCCACTTTTTTCTGGTCTTGGGACCTGCATTGGCAGTGTTAGGCCCCCTTACACGTATTAATTTTGAACAAACGCCCAAAGATTATTAAGCTTTTTTTAGGGAAAAAATATAATAGTAGCTTTTTATGTGAGATTTAGTACCTTTTTTTGGGACAGCCAGTACATGAAATCAGGGATATAGGGGACGAGTGCTACGTGCGTTTTGGTTTTCTGAGGGACTGCTTTTGCGATATTTATTTTAGGAACCATAAAGGAAGGGGATATCCGTTAGTAGTTTTTTACAGGAAATGCAGCTAAAAAAGATACATAAGATGTAATAGCTTTTTTAAGGGAAAGATATAGTAGTAGCATTTTTGTATGTGACATGTAGTAGCTATTTTTTTTGAGAATCCGTTTTTTGTTTTGTTTTAGGGGACACGAGATCTAAACATGAGATGTGGTAGTTTTTTTTCTTTTATACGACGTGAGATCTAGTAGTTTTTTTTTCTTTCAACCAAATGTTTCTAATTATTGTGGTAATTTCCAGCTTATTTATCTAAGATATGTACACAGGTCAGATTTTCTATTTTTTTTCTCTTAGTTTTATTTAGAGGGACATGCAGATAGATATAAGGTATGTACATTTATTTTCAATTTCATGTAATCTTTATTTTAGGATGGAGCGGCACATACATGCAACACTAATGATAGCTATAGTTTTTTTTTTGTAACATCTAAAATTTTCAATTTGGAATTTTATACATAGAACATCATATGCATAACATATTTTATTGCATTTTGGTTGATCCTAAAAATTATAAGCAACTCAAGTACCCACGGAGAGAGTTTGGGATTTCGTTATTTTTCATTTTGAGTTTTCTCAAATTTTTGAATAGAGGATCATTTGGTTTTAATCATTTTCTCTGCAAATATTTCCAATGTTAAAATAAAAAGAGAGGAGATAAAATAAATTCTCCAAAAAATATATATTGCAGAAAAAATGTTAAAATCATATAAGAATTTTATTTGGACTTTTATTGCTATTTTACTTGAATTAGGAAAAAAAAAGCGTGTTTCAAAATTGCACTAGTGGCCCAAATAAATGTTCACCTTGCCGCAATATTATTAGAGGACACTGAAAATTTATTTCAGCATTTTTGGGATCCGTTTAGTATTTCTTAAGTTTGTTTTCCCGCGTCAGTTTATTTATAAAAAAAGTGCACCGACCTAACGGTCCGTGCCCGACTCGGACACCGCCCGGCCGGCCTTTAAAAGGGCAAGGCCCAACTCGGCCGCCAGCCCAAGTTGCCCCGACGCCCGAACCCTAATCCTAGCCGCCGCCGCCGCCGCCCCGCACCGCCGTCGCCTCGCGTTGCCGCCTCCACGCCTACCGGAGCCGCCACCCGACCCCGTCGCCACCGCCATCGACCTCGCCGGAGGTAGCCGCCGCCTCCGTCCCGGTTTTTCTCGAAAAACCGTCGTTTTTTTAAAAACCTAGATCGAGTTTTTTTTTAGATCGGTTCGGTTTCTTTTCGGTTTAGTTATTTAGCAGACGTTGGTCCGTATGTTCGTTAGCTTGTTCATCTCTTTTTATTTTCCAGTAGTTTTTTCTTTTATAGGACGTGAGATCTAGTAGTTTTTTTTCTTTCAACCAAATGTTTCTAATTATCGTGGTAATTTCCAGCTTATTTATCTAAGATATGTACACAGGTCAGATCTTCTATTTTTTTCTTTCAGTTTTATTTAGAGGGACATGCAGATAGATATAAGGTATGTACTTTTTTTTGAATTTCATGTAATCTTTATTTTAGGATGGAGGAGCACATACATGCAACACTAATGATAGCTGCAGTTTTTTTAAGATCCCAAATTTAAAATTTGGAATTTTATACATAGAACATCTTATGCATATCATATTTTATTGCATTTTGGTTGATCCTAGAAATTCTAAGCAACTCAAGGACCCACGGAGAGAGTTGGGGATTTCGTTATTTTTCATATTTGAGTTTTCTTAAATTTTTGAAAAGAGGATCATATGGTTTTAATCATTTTCTCTCCGAATATTTCCAATGTTAAAATAAGAAGATAGGAGATAAAATAAATTCTCCCAAAAAAATAAATATTGGAGGAAAAATGTTAAAATCAAATAAGAATTTTATTTGGACTTTTATTGCTATTTTATTTGAATTAGGAAAAAATGCGTTTTTCAAAATTGCATTAGTGGCCGATATAAATGTTCACTTTATCCGCAGTATTATCAGAGGTCCGTGAAAATTTATTTCAAGATTTTTGATCCGTTTAGCATTTCTTTTATTTGTTTTTCCGCGTGAGTTTATTTAAAAAAAGTGCACCGACCTAACGGTCAGTGCCCGACCCGGACACCGCCCGACCGGCCTTTAAAAGGGCGAGGCCCAACCCGGCCGCCAGCCCAAGTTGCCCCGCCGTCTGAACCCTAATCCTAGCAGCCGCCGCCGCCGCCCCGCACCGCCGTCGCCTCGCGCTGCCGCCGCCACGCCTGCCGGAGCCACCCCCCGACCCCGTCGCCGCCGCCATCGACCTCGCTGGAGTTAGCCGCCGCCTCCGTCCCGGTTTTTCTCGGAAAACCGTCGTTTTTTTAAAAACCTAGATCTAGTTTTTTTAGATCAGTTCGGTTTCTTTTCGGTTTAGTTATTTAGCAGACGTTGGTCCGTATGTTCGTTTTAACGAACGTCGTTCGTCAGTTAGTCGCAGACAGGGAACGTTCGTTCGTTAGCCTGTTCATCTCTTTTTATTTTACAGGATTTATTTGCGATTATTTTTGATTGAGATTTCTGCCCTAATCTTCGATCTAGTATAACTTTTCGCTTGTTTGTCCGAATTAGATGAAACAAGCGCCTAGATCTTCATTTATTCTTTTCATTACTCTTTGTGTTATATTACCAGCATATTCCATGTGCTGACCCATTTCAGGCTGCAACATATCATGTTGCAGACTTTTTAGACGACGAGTAAGGTGCCATAGGTCGTTGTCGTTCACTCAGCTATGCCGTTGGAGTTGATGGACTCACTTTATCTTCCAAGCCTTCCGCTGTTATCTTATTTAGATGGCCTTAAGCCATATTATTTTGAAGATAGTTTGTAGTATACAAATTTTTCATGTACTTATTCTTGTTTAATGAAAGGTCAATAGCAACATCTTGTTGAAGAAGAACTATAATAAAAGTGTTTTTCTGTGCCTTTAGAATATTTATTTATATAATATTACCCTTAGTCCACACCTTTATAGCGACTCTTGACAATGCTAATATAGCTCTCCATGTGCAAACACATGTTAAGGCTGAGATAGGTCTAATTTTTTGGTCTGCGGGTCTCACCCCCTTCTTTAATTTTTGTCACTGTAGGGTTTAACTAATAAAGTAATTAAGGAAGTGTTGTTAGTGACTAACCTTCCGGTAATGTTTTTGTACTACCATGTATGATGGCTGCTCTGTGATCTCCACTCGATTGACATATGGCCAAGTTACAAAATGGTGGTAGTAAGTCATGAAGATCAAACATAAAGGCGTAGTGTTATATTCTTTATGCGCCCTCCACTTTTTTCTGGTCTTGGGACCTGCATTGGCAGTGTTAGGCCCCCTTACACCTATTAATTTTGAACAAACGCTCAAAGATTATTAAGTTTTTTTTTTGGGAGAACATATAATAGTAGCTTTTTATGTGAGATTTAGTACCTTTTTTTGGGACAGCCGGTAAATGAAATCAGGGATATAGGGGACGACCGCTACGTGCGTTTTGGTTTTCTGAGGGACTGCTCTTCCGATATTTATTTTAGGAACCATAAAGGAAGGGGAGATCCGTTAGTAGTTTTTTTTTTTCAGGAAATGCAGCTAAAAAAGATACATAAGATGTAGTAGCTTTTTTAAGGGAAAGATATAGTAGTAGCTTTTTTGTACGTGACATGTAGTAGCTTTTTTGTACGTGGCATTGACCAATCTGAGTGGGAAGCGGCGGCAGCAGGAGGCGGCGAGGGTGACCAAGTTCAAGTGGAAGCAAGACAACATTGTCTGGCGCATGCAGGCATACATCGTCATCTCCTCCTCCTCCGACAAGTCTGACTCTGACGGCTCCAACATCGACCCACCTCCTACTGCGGACCCCTACCGCAGCGCCGCGACAGGAAGGGCAAAGGGCCGCCAGGAAGTGCTGAAGCTTGCCCTCTCCTTTTGTATAATCTAGTTCTAGTCTGTAGTTATAATCGTTTAACTGTGTGAACTATGCCCGTTTGGTGATCTTTTGGTAATGTTTATGTGAATTATGCCCGTTTGATATCGGCTTATATGTATGTTTCCTGTCGATTTTCATTGTTTGGTGATCTACGTACTATGTTGCATGAATTGTATGGATATATGGTGCCCGGTCAACATCCGCGGACGCGCCCGCGTTTGAGGGGTCGAATTTGCAAACTCCGTTTATGGATGCTCTTACATATATGAAAATTTAAATGGAAGTATTTGCTTTAACAAATATATAAATTAAGCTTACTGATGTGTTCCACAGGAAAATTCTGTTCCGTCTTAGTTACTATCCCTGTGAGCAAAATTATGTTTCCATTTCGGTTCTGCAAAAATCCTTTGAGCATTCACACGACAAGTAATCTACACCATTGGATTGCCTCTTTTTGTAATCTGTGTGGCTTCAAAATCATGTTGTGAACAAATTGTGCATGAAACATCATGTGCACAGCAATTTTGAAATCCTTTTCTGTTTCCATTTCCATATGTTTCTCTCCATTTCCGTTTCATCATGAGCTGGACCGACCTTAGCTCACCTCATGGGGACACACAGTCTATTGGTGTGGCTCCACCGTGACTCATGGGATACTGGCGCTGATTTCGTGTCTTTATTGAATTACTTGAAGGTAAATATTGACAGTTAATATGAATCTCTTGGGACCAACACACAGTCTGTTGGTATTTTTTTTCTGGGTGCAAGAGATTGCATGCTGTAGATAGCCATACAACTGCATGTTCATTTCCTGCTTGAACACTTGGTAACGAGTCAAGCATTGATCAACTTGAAGCATGTTTATTGTTGTTTCAATACCATTCCTCATTTTAATTATTGAGGAATTGTTCCTTCTACAACAACCTAAAGAGCGATG
Organism: Triticum dicoccoides; assembly: GCF_002162155.2. NCBI lineage: Eukaryota > Viridiplantae > Streptophyta > Magnoliopsida > Poales > Poaceae > Triticum > Triticum dicoccoides. Next base: position 686,263,704 of record NC_041386.1, read on the forward strand.
GTTGCTTAAGGGAGATAGCAACACAGCCTATTATCAAAAAATTGCTAATGGGCATAAAAGAAAAAACACCATTCATTCACTGAATGTTGGTGATGTTGCTATCGAGGGGACTGATAATATTTTGAGTCATGCCACTGACTTTTATAAGTCTCTATTTGGACCAGCCCCTGGGAACTTATTTGTGTTTGATACTGAGATTTGGGGGGATAATGAGAGATTAGATGAGCCTGACAATTTGATTTTGACTAGACCTTTTTCTGAGGAAGAAGTTAAAATAGCTTTGTTCTCGATGAACAGTAACAGAGCCCCTGGGCCTGACAACATACCTGCTGAATTTTACCAGCACTGTTGGGAGATTGTTAAAAAAGATATTATGGATCTTTTTCTAGCATTTTATGAGGGAAGATTGGATGTGCATAGACTTAACAATGGCATTATCACTCTGCTCCCAAAAGTTAATGGAGCTAATAAGATTCAACAATTCAGACCCATTTGCTTGCTTAGATGCCCTTATAAACTGATCACCAAGGTTCTGGACAATAGAGCAGCTCCCTATACTGATGTGATGTTCAGTAAACATCAAAATGCCTTCATTAAAAACAGGCACATCATGGATGGGATCATGTCCCTCCATGAGATCCTTCACTACACCCATATTAGGAAGAAAGTGGGGATTGTCATTAAGCTAGACTTTGAGAAAGCCTATGACAAGGTGAATTGGTAGTTTTTGCTACAGAGCTTAGAAATCAAAGGTTTTGGCGCCACTTGGTGCGGGTGGATGAGGAAAATTATTCAAAATGGAACAGTTAGTGTCAAACTTAATAACACTCTGGGTCCATATTTCCAAAGTTATAAGGGAGTAAGACAAGGAGACTCTATCTCTCCATTCTTATTCAACATTGCTGCTAAATGTTTGTCCAAAATGGTGCGTCAAGCACAAAATAATGGTTTGATTACTGGACTTGCTCCTGAATTAGTGGAAAATGGTGTGGCCATCTTACAGTATGCTGATGATATGGTGATCTGTATCGAGCATGACCCTGAGAAAGCTTTAAATATGAAAATACAGCTATATATGTTTGAGCTAATGTCGGGACTGAAAATCAATTTCCAAGAAAGTGAAATTTTGTGTGTTGGAGGGGATGATGATATCCTGACAACATATGCTGCTATGTTTAATTGCCAGATTGGGCATTTTCCAATGAAATATTTGGGGGTACCAGTAAGCTACTCAAAGTTAAAAGGAGTGGACTGGAAATTCTTGGAAGAAAGATATGTCAAAGATGTGCGTCCGGTCTAGGGAGCAATGCTTCCTCGGGAGGTAGACTAACTCTGCTCAATGCTAACGTCTCAAGCATTGCCTTTTACTACCTATCCATGTTCCTACTTTCAAAAACTGTGATTGCAAGATTGGATAAACACAGAAGAAGATTTTTCTGGCAAGTCACAAAAAATAGAAAAAGGTACTATTTGGTCAAATGGGCCAGGATTTGTCGATCTAAAAGCAAAGGGGGGCTGGGACTTAAGGACTTGCATAAACAAAATATTTAAGTTTGCTCACCAAGTGGTGGTGGAAATTGGAGACCAGAAATGGTTTATGGCAAGATATTATCAAGGCTAGATATCTTCGCAGAGATACTGTTGCCTCGGTTAAGGGGAAAGTTAACGACTCCCCATGTTGGAAAGCGATAATGAAAGTGAAAGATCTTTATATGGCTGGTAGGCGTGTGGTGATACAATCTGGCAATATTGCCAGGCTTTGGAGGGACCCTGTTGGGGATCAATTACCCTTTTGTGAACAATTCCCTAGACTGTTTTCTATATGCAATTATCCTGACTGTACTGTCAATGCATGCCTGGCGGCTGATCCTCTGTCCTTCTTTAGAAGAAGGCTAAATAATGAAATGTGGGGACAATGGCTCCAGATGGTAGATACAGTCAGGAAGGCCTGCATCTCTAGTGAGAGTGACAATATCAAGTGGGGGCTGGGTTCCAAAACCTACTTCACCACTCGCTCAGTTTATGCATTCCTAGAGAGACATGTTACGGGATGTAACTATAACTGGATCTGGAGAGCGAATATACCTCTGAATATCCAAATCTTTAAGTGGCAATGGTCACAAAATGCAATCTTAACCAGGGAGGTGATGAAACACAGGCGGTGGAAAAAGGATCCTAAATGTTCCTTCTGTGCTGCAAAAGAAACATCTGAACATCTCTTTTTTACCTACCCAGTGGCTAGGGTAACTTGGAGAACGGTGGCTTGTATGTTCGGGACTGATTTATGTCCAAATAATCTATGGCAAGCGTATGCATGGTGCTACTCCTTTTTCCCGGAAGGGGAGGTGTTCTACACTGTGGGCATTGCAGCCATATGCTGGGCGATTTGGACGTATCGCAACAGAGCTACTTTTGAGTTTATACCTCTCAGAAACCCATTTGAATGCACTTTCTCTACTTGTGCTTTGCTTTATTACTGGGCAGGGCTGATGAAATAGCAAAAGGATGCGGAGGACCTGAGGACTGGAGTGAACATGCTGAAGAGCAACGCCTCAAGACTGATGCAGATTTGCGCCGTGGCACATCAGGAAGATGGGGCTTGATAAAGCTCGACCATGCCAGAACAAAAAAGGAAGACCGAAGAGGATGATGTTTGCTGCTACACAGGAATGGTTGCTGTTTTGCTGATGGTGTGGTGGCTGGGTGCTTAGGCCTTTTGTTCCTTGGCTAGGTTAAACCTAAACTGTCTGTTGGATTCAGTTGGTGTTGTGATGTAATGGTGTCGTCGGGTTTTCGCCCCACAGTAGGTAATCTCGATGGCGAGTGCTTACATTGGGTTTCCCGGCTATGCTTGAACTCGCTTTCCCCTTTCCCGCCCCCTCTCTGGACATTTGATGTATTTCCGTTATGTCGCAGTAATGGAAAGGGGTAATGCCCGGTTCAAAAAAAAAATCAATACAAGACTCGAAGCACATTTAGTCTGCGAATTGGACCACCTCCAAAGACTTGACAAAAAATGAGAATGCCTCGACCATTACGTGTTTTTCTAAATATTATCAATCAGGAATTTTAGCATCAATTAGAATTATATTAAGTTTACTGTGCCAATATGAATGGCTCAAAAGGAATATACAAGCCAGACATAATAATGACAAACAGAGGCTTAAATAGACTGGAAAACTGACATTCACGTGACCAATGAAAAAATCCCTACCAAAAGAAGAAAAAAAATCAGTAATAAAATATCCATCAACTTTCATTTTTGGGCATCTATATTACTCCATCTTCACATGACAAAATGCGGGGTCCAGTTTGTTCATTCTTCGGCACTTTTGTATCCACTCATTTCATTTCTAGGAAAAATGACAGCCACAAAAAAAGGCCGGCAGGTGACAAGGAAATAACCAATGAGCTGCACGATGACTCTTAGAAATTGGGAGGAATCAGGAGAAAATAAATCCTTACTCAGCAAATGTAGTAGCCTTGATGGTAGCAAGGATCTCCATGTGAGCAGCAGAAGCGCCCGTGATATCCAAGGTGCGCCATGCGGGCTATGTTGGCTAAACAAATGGGATTGAAGTGGCATATGTTTGCTCTATCCGACATAGTGTTCCTCTTTTATGTCGTCGAGCTTCGCAGACATGCTTATGGCAGCTGGAATTGATACAACGGTTTTCGGTGTGTATTCTGGTAGCAGTGCAGGCACTCGAGTGCCGGCCAAGTGTGTTGTGGAATGTGGCCTTCTAACATGTTGTATGTTTTATGTGCTTTATGCCTAGTCTAGCTAGGTGCCGTGCAGGTTTTCGCCTAATTCATGCATCCTGAGTAAACAAAATAACTGAGCCGTGTTACCGCTTGGTTGTATTCCCTAGAACCGTATGAGTACAGCTGCAAACCACCAAATTCCATTTCATGCGCAAATAATGCATAAACTACTAAACTGGACCGACTGTCTATCGAGTAAAACCACACGACTACAGTGCTGCATGGCACTTACGTACTAGCAAGAAAGAAGGAGAACTCCAATACTGTGGACCAGGAGTAGGGTGCCGCTGTTGTCTGGGTATCAGGATTTGCCGAAAGGAATTCCCACAATTAAATGAGCCAAGTGTTTAGCACCTGCGAAGACCCAATTTGTTTCCGCGGATTCAGTTGAGGAAATTACAATTGTTGGTGGCGATGAGAGTTGCAGAAGACATTCTGTTCAGACCATATTTCTCAAGAGAAAGCATGGTCAGTGAGGGCATGGCTTCTGTAGAACTGCTTCCTTCCGTTGAAGAAGACTGGCCATGGATTTTTGTTTTTTTTTCTCGAAAAAGAGAATAGCCCCCGGCCTTTGCATGCAGCCATATATTATTAAGAATGCAAAATGCAGCAGCCGAAGAGCACCATGCACAAATAAAGCAAAAAAAAAAACGCCGTGTGCCTCGCGACAGTAACTCCACTAGATATCGACTAACCCTATGTTACAAGATGATATCAAAACACCCCACAAAAAAAAGATGATATCAAAACGAAAAATACACAACTTCTAGATTACGCCTTCAAGAAAGAATCACAAAATGTGCGCCGATGATGGCGAGTCCAACACAAGGTTGAACTATGGATTCTTATCCCTGACACCAAGCTTCAATCCACCCTCTTTAGCAAGTACACGGTGCAGCCGTTTATCGACATAGCCTGATCAGAGGTCTTGTGTTTCCACCGGAGTGTGTAAAGTCGTCGTTGAATTCATATGTACCATCATCCCTTATCCAGCTATCGACGTCTCAATAATCGGATACCTCTGGAGAAGACACCAGAAAACATACATCCCCCATACCGCCTGCCTCTCACCAATGTCGTACCACCTTCGATCTAGCAGCAACAAACTAGACATAAGACCTCCGCCAGAGCCATAGTGCAGCATGTGCCAGCAGCAAGCATGACTTGAAGTCCCCACATGACACGTGCGTAGCATCGTCCGGAGGCTTCACCTGCTGGCAATAGGCACTGCCAGACGATGCCGAAAGAGATGCATGTGTCACCTGCCGAGCTGCATTGAACCCGATCTATTGGTGGAGGAGACGTCTCATACCGCCACCAGCGTCAGGAAGGCCGTTAACACATTGAGATCATGACTCCGAGTCGCCACACGACCCCAAAGTCGGCCGCCGTCGAAGAAGAGGGGCCGCCGCACCAACGAGCACTATAGAGAGCACCACCACCGCACAAGCCCTTGTTGTCGCCCATACATCGGCAACTGCCGACACAGCCATCAGATCTAATTACTAGGGCCTAAATCCCTTGCAGGCCGTCCCATGGTCAAGACGCCTGACCTCTCGTCGCACTAACAAGTAGGCCACCGCCTGATCCGCCGGCCGGGGTTGCCGCCCCGGTATCCGGCATCGTGACAAGTACAGGGCAGATCTAATCCGGGACAATGCACGTGCATCACGACATGCGCGCCTGAGATCTGCCAGCCACCTTGGCGCCACTGTAGCAAACATCGGCAGTGCCCGGGTGACGCCCACCACTCTCAAGACGCCGTGACACCAAACTCCCTCAGTAGTCTGAATGCCCAACTGCCATCTAGAGACCGCGAGATCCAGTCCAAACGAGCTACGGGACGAGGCACTGCACCATTGTCCATGGATTTTTGGTAGAATTGCTTCCTTCTCAATCGCGAAGAAAGATTGGCCCTTGTTCGCTACGTTCTCACTACGATGGTTATCCATCTCATGCTTTCGATGGCTCTTTCCCGGACCGTACGCAAGCTTGCCAACCATTTGATACGAGACTTCTAGAAACTTTGTATAGCTTTACGTGATGATCAATCCAGAAACGACCTAACTACCATATCTTGTAAACCTCTGTCGCTCTATATAACACGCAGAGCGTCCCTGCCAGAGGCACACGCAGAACGTCTACGTTCCTTTCTTTGGCAATGAGGGATCACTCATCACATATCCTGCACACATGATCATCAGAAAAATGGGTCAGCAGAAAGAAAGCATAGACACATTGTTGATGTGGGGCTTTCTCTTTTAGCTCACACCTCCATGCCCTTGAAGTTTTGGGATGAGATGTTTCTTTCTGCTATATATTAGACAAATCGTGCCCCTAGCAAAGTGATTATCTTTGAAACTCCTTGGGCTCACTTGTTCGAAGAACAACCAAAGTAACATTCCTTTCGAGTTTTTGTTTGTGCCTGTTGGCCTAATCTATGCCCATACAGTTCTAGAAAATTGGAATTCGGCTATAAACTGTGTGTATTTCTTGAGTTTAGCAATCTGCACAAAGGCTTTAAGTGCCTAGATGCTGTTGCTGGTCTTGTTTACATCTCCCGTGAAGCGATCCTTTGTGAAACCGTTTTCCCTTTTTCATCTTTGAACCCAACGCCGGCAATCCACTTCGTTCTAAAGTTCTTTTGATACCTGATAGTACTCCTTCTGACCCTATTGATCACGAGGGCAAACATTTATTTGACCAACATGATAATTTTCGTATTCATTCTGCCACTAATAATGGAGAAAATCCAGCTGTTGTGCATGATTTTATGCAGCCAGCACAAGACAACAACGGCGTCGATACGTCTCCAACGTATATATAATTTTTGATTGTTCCATGCTATTATAGTATCAATCTTGAATGTTTTATATATATTTACAAGCAACTTTATATCATTTTTTGGGACTAACCTACTAACTTAGTGCCCAATGTCAATTGCTGTTTTTTTTTCTTGCTTTTTACTTTGTAGAATATCAATACCAAATGCCACGAAACTTTTTGGATATTTTGTCAGGCAATAAGAAGATCTCGAAGCTTCGGGAAGGAACGAGAATATGAAGCAGTGGCCCACTAGGCACAAAGGGCGTGCCAGGGGCCTAGGGCGCGCCCTGGTACATAGTGGGGCCCACAAGCCTCTGTTTGACCTAACTCCGCCTCTATAAATAATCAAAATATTAGAAAACCTACTGGGAGTCCACGAAAGACTTTTCCCAAGGCCGCAAACCTCTGTTCTCGGGAGATCCCATCTGGGGACCATTACTGGAACTGTGCCATAGGGGGAATCAATCACGGAGGGGCTCTACATCAACCTTGCCTCCCGTCCGATGATGCGTGAGTAGTTTACCACAGACCTACGTGTCCGTAGATAGTAGCTAGATGGCTTCTTCTCTCTTGATGTTCTTCAATACAATATTATCGATGTTCTTGCAGTTCTATCCGATGTAATTCTTTTTTGCGGTGTGTTTTCTGGGATCAGATTTTGGGATAAGATGAATTGTGAGTTTATTATCAGATCTATCCATGAATATTATTTGAGTTTTCTCTGAACTCTTTTATGCATGATTATTATAGCTTCATATTTCTTCTGCGATCTATTTATTTGTTTTGGCCAACTATTTTGATTTATCTTGCAACGGAAAGAGGTGCTTTCTAATGGGTTCGACCTTGCGATGCTCAATCCCGGTTGCAGAAAGGGACATGACACGTATGTATCATTTTTGTTAAGGGTAAAAAGACAGAGTTCCTTTAGGCATGAGTTTATTTTGTCTACATCATGTCATCTTTCTTAAGGCATTACTCTATTTCTTGTGAACTTAATACACTAGATGCATGCTGGATAGCAGTCGATGTGTGGAGTAATAGCTGTAGATGTCAAAAAAAGTCGATGTACCAATCTTGGACGTGATACATATATACATTATCATTGCATTGGATATCGTCATAATTATTTGCTTTTCTATCAATTGTCCAAAAGTAATTTGCTCACCCGCCATATGTTATTTTATCGAGAGAAGCCTCTAGTGAAAACTACAGCCTCCGGGTCTATATTTTATCATATAAAACCTAAAATTACTTGCTAAAATTATTACTTTATTTATTTTATTTTATATTTTGCGGTCTATTTATCTATCATCATACATTCTAATCTTGCAATTGACCGCCAAGGGATTGACAATCCCTTTTTCACGTTGGGTGCGAGGATTTGTTGTTTGTTTGCAGGTGTTGTTTACATAGTGTTGCTTGGTTCTTCTACTGGATTAATATCTTTGGTTTCATAACTGAGGGAAATACTAATCTTTATTGTACTGCATCATCCCCTCCTCTTCAGGGAAATCCCAACGTAGCTCACATGTAGCAGGTGCCGATCATGAATTTGATCTAGGTGCTGCAGTTCCCAATCTCGAGGGTGATCCTACCTCTGGTGTAGGTGGAGCAGGTGGCGAGCCCATCTCCGGATCGTGGACTGCACCTAGAGAACACCGCGTGGTGCGGGCCAGCCCGCATCACGACATGGCCTCCAGTGGGCTCTCCCCTGATGACCACGTGAGCCAATGAAGTGTGATCTAGGCGCGTGGCAGC
>NC_041386.1:686281746-686287446 GCF_002162155.2 Triticum dicoccoides
AGATAGATCGTGAGTTCCGCCGCCTCAAGCCTCTGTAGCCACCAAAAACCTCTCGGGAGCCCATTCCGGCACTCTGCCGGAGGGGGATCCCATCACCGGTGGCCATCTTCATCATCCCGGCGCTATCCATGAAGAGGAGGGAGTAGTTCACCCTCGAGGCTGGGGGTATGTACCAGTAGCTATGTGTTTGATCTCTCTCTCTCTCTCTCTCTCTCTCTCTCTCTCTCTCTCTCTCTCTCGTGTTCTCTCTCATGTTCCCTCTATGGCACGATCTTGATGTAACCCGAGCTTTGCTATTATAGTTGGATCTTATGGTGTTTCTCCCCCTCTACTCTCTTGTGATGAATTGAGTTTTCCCTTTGAAGTTATCTTATCGGATTGAGTCTTTTGTGAGAACACTTGATGTATGTCTTGTCGTGCTTATCTATGGTGACAATGGGATATCATGTGCCACTTGATGTATGTTTTGGTGAGCAACTTGCGGGTTCCACCCATGAACCTATGCATAGGGGTTGGCAGACTTTCTTGACTGTTCGGTAGAAACTTTGGGGCACTCTTTGAAGTACTTTGTGTTGGTTGAATAGATGAATCTTAGATTGTGTGATGCATATCGTATAATCATGCCCACAAATACTTGAGGTGACAATGGAGTATCTCGGTGACATTAGGGTTTTGGTTGATTTGTGTCTTAAGGTGTTATTCTAGTACGAACTCTTGAATAGATTGATCCAAAAGAATAACTTTGATGTGGTTTTGTACCCTACCATAATCTCTTCGTTTGTTCTCCGCTATTAGTGCCTTTGGAGTGACTCTTTGTTGCATGATGAGGGATTGTTATATGATCTATCTATGTTATTATTGCTGAGAGAACTTGCACTAGTGAAAGTATGAACCCTAGGCCTTGTTTCCTACCATTGCAATACCATTTACGCTCACTTTTTAGATTACCTTGCTGTTTTTATAATTTCAGATTACAAATACCTTTATCTACTATCCATATTGCACTTGTATCACCATCTCTTCGCCGAACTAGTGCACCTATACAATTTACCATTGTATTGGGTGTGTTGGGGACACAAGAGACTTTTTGTTATTTTGTTGCAGGGTTGTTTGAGAGAGACCATCTTCATCATACGCCTCCTACGGATTGATAAACCTTAGGTCATCCAATTGAGGGATATTTGCTACTGTCCTACAAACCTGTGCACTTGCAGGCCCAACAACGTCTACAAGAAGAAGGTTGCGTAGTAGACATCAAGCTCTTTTCTGGCGCCGTTGCCGGCGAAGCTAGGTAAACCGTACTCACACCCCCTCCACTAAGCTCTTTTTTGGAGCGGTGAGTGCTTGAAGGTATATCTTTAGATCTTGCAATCGAATCTTTTTGTTTCTTGTTTTATCACTAGTTTAGTTTATAAAAGAAAACTACCAAAAAAATGGAGTTAAGTTTGTCTCATACGCTTAGTCTTTTTAATATCTTTCGTGAGAATGATGGTAAGGAAAATTGTGCTCAAGTGCTAGAGGAAGAATGCATTAGAATGTTTGGTACTAGATTTGTATGATGAGCTTGATTGCAATGTTGTTAGTATGAATTCCTTGAATATCCATGATGCTAATGATATGCAAAGCCACAAGGTTGGGGAAGCTATGTTTGATGAATATGATATTTTTTGTCCGCCAAGTTTTGATGAGAATATTTATTATGATGAAAGCATGCCTCCTATTTATGATGATTGTGTTGATGAAAGTGGGTTTGGAAGAGTGTCAACTTTAGGAAGTAGTGATCCCACTATTTTGGAGGATGTTGAATCTTATTGTGATGAATATGAGAGTGGATTTGGAAGAGTGTCAACTTTATTTAGTAATGATTCCACTATTTCGGAAGAGGTTCCAATTGATTATGAGAACAAAGTTGCTATCTATGATGATTATTGTGTTGACTTATATGCTATAAATAATAATGATAACCACGAAATTTGTCATCATGATTTTAGTTTTCAAGTGGATTATGCCTCACATGATAGTTATTTTGTTGAGTTTACTCCCACTATTATTCATGAGAAGAATTTTGCTTATGTGGAGAGTAGTAAATGTTCTATGCTTGTAGATCATGAAAAGAATGCTTTAGGTGCTGGTTATATTGTTGAATTCATTCATGATACTACTGAAAATTATTATGAGAGAGGAACATATGCTTGTAGGAATTGCAATAATGCCAAGTTTCCTCTCTATGTGCTTAAAATCTTGAAGTTGTGCTTGTTTTACCTTCCTATGCTAGTTGATTATTGTTCCCATAAGTTGTTTGCTCACAAAATCTCTATGCATAGGAAGTGGGTTAGACTTAAATGTGCTAGTCATATTCTTCATGATGCTCTCTTTATGTTTCAATTCTTATCTTTTATGTGAGCATCATTGAAATCATCATGGCTAGCTAGAAAGGCATTAAAGAAAAGCGCTTGTTGGGAGACAACCCAATATTTATCTTTACTGTTTTTGTGTTTCCACGTGATTATGCTACTGTATTAATCATGTTTTATAGCTTTTGTTTCAATAAAGTGCCATGTAGAACCTTTGGGAAGACTTGGGTGAAGTTTATGTGATCCTGCTGTAAAAAACAGAAACTTTAGTGCTCACGAGATTAGCTGCCATTTTTTACCGGAGAGTGCTTTTAGGTGGATTCTTTTTGCAGATGATTAATAGACAAATTCCTCAGGTCCAGCAATTTATTTCATAATTTTTGGGGTTCCAGAAGTATACGTTTGATACAGATTACTACAGACTGTTCAGTTTTTGACAGATTCTATTTTCTATGTGTTGTTTGCTTATTTTGATGAATCTATGAGTAGTATCGGAGGGTATGAACCATATAGAAGTTAGAATACAGTAGATATTACACCAATATGAATTTAGAATGAGTTCATTACAGTACCCAGCTGTTCAGCTCAAAGCCCTTCCTAGGGTGGGCAGTGATCACACCCCCCTAGTTTTTGACACTGGAGTTATTAAACCACCAAAGGATAAACAATTTAGGTTTGGGAAGTGGTGGCTCTAGGTGGAGGGTTTTGTAGAGTTGGTTAAAAATACTTGGAACAAACCTTGTTCTATTGTTGACCCAATGGACATATGGCAATTCAAAATTAGAGTGCTTAGAAGAGTGTGTAAAGGTTGGAATGCCAATTATGAGGCTTCAAAAAATAGGAACAAGCAACAATTAGTTGCTGAATATAATATATTGGATACTGAATCAGAGACAGAAGTGCTCTCCCCACCTTCTAAGTCTAGGATGGATAAGATTGCCCTAGATCTCCAAAATATTTGGATGTTAGAAGAGATTAAATGTAGCCAAATATCCAGAGGGAGAAATATATTTGAGGGAGGGAGGAATACTGCTTACTTCCATGCTTTGGCTAATCAAAGGAGGAGGAAGAAGCAGATTAGTGTGTTAAATGGCCCAGATGGCCCTGTAGAGGATACTAAGGGGATTATAAACATTGTTGTAGAATACTACAAGCAATTGTTTGGTAGGGAGGAAACCCTGGAAATTGCTTTGGCTGATGATTTCTGGGAACCTTCTGAAAAGGTCTCAAATGATCACAATAGGAAATTAGAAGCAAATATTACTGAGGATGATGTCAGGGAAGCTGTGTTTGGGTCTTATGCAGAAGGAGCCCCTGGCCCTGATGGCTTCCCCTTCCTTTTCTATCAATATTTTTGGGATACTATTAAGAGTGACCTAATGCTGTTGGTGGATGCTTGGAACAATGATTCCTTAGACTTATATAGATTAAATTTTTCTCTGTTAACCTTGATCCCTAAAGAGCCTGATGCTGATATTATTCAAAAATTTAGGCCTATTTCTCTGACTAATTGTAGCTTTAAGATTTTTGCTAAATACCTAGCTAACCAGCTAGGAGATATTGGGGATGACATGATTTCCCAAAATCAAACAGCTTTTATAAAGGGTAGGTATATAGTAGAGTGTGGTAACAGCTCATGAGATTATTCATGATGCTGTGATCAACAAGAGGGAGGCTTTTGTCTTTAAGCTGGACTATGAAAAAGCTTATGATAAAGTCAGTAAGGAGTTCCTCTTGAAAGTTATGTATCGAAGGGGTTTCAGCCCTAAGTGGATGAGGAAAGTTGAATCTCTGCTTTATAAAAGTTCAGTTGGGATAGAATAAATGACTGTAATAGTATGTTCTTTGAGACTTTCAAAGGAGTCAGGCAAGGTGATCCTGCATCTCCAATGCTTTTTACTTTAGTGACAGATGTATTCAGTTGAATGCTCAATAAAGCTGCCAAAAACAATTTGTTGACTGGGATGATGAGTAATATCTTCCCACAAGGGATCATCAGCCTGCAATATGCAGATGATACTCTCTTGTTCCTAGAAAATAACTTAGATCTGCAAAGAACTTAAAATGGTCATTGACTTCCTTTGAACAAATGTCTGGGTTGAGGATTAACTTCCATAAGTGTGATCTGGTGCCCATTAATGTTTATGAGGAGGTCCAGTGTGTGGCACAAGCCTTATCTTGTGGCCTGGGGTCCTTCCCTCTGAAATACTTGGGTTTTCCTCTTCACCACTCCAAACTGAGGAGAGAAGATTTACAGCCTCTTGTAGACATGGTTTTGAAAAAAGCAGCTGGGTGGAGATGGAGACTACTATGATATGAGAAGAAATTACTCCTAGTGCAATCCTGTTTAGCTAGTATCCCTACTTATCTGATGAGTATGATCAAGTTTGCTAAGTGGGCTATTAACTTGATCAATTCTCAGATGGCCCATTGTTTTTGGGATAACTATGAGGGTCACCATAAATACCACCTAGCTAGCTGGGGATTATTGACTAAGAAGAAGCAATATGGTGGTATGGGGATTCCTAACATTGCTGATATGAATCTTTGCTTACTTGCTGCTTGGATTGACAAATACCAGAACGGGGACCAAAAAATGTGGAAGAAAATTGTTGATGCTAAATATAGGACTAATAATCCTAATATTTTCTCTTGTCCTGATAGTAATGCCTCTTCCCCATTTTGGAAAGGTGTCCTTTGGGCTGCTAAAGCAGCAAAGATGGGCTACCAATGGAAAGTGGGGAATGGGAGGAAGATAAATTCTGGGAAGATCAATGGAACAACTTAGATAAAATCATAAATTTTCGCATTGATACAATTGAAATTATCATTTGTTATATACGGCTCCATATTATGTTGTAATAGATTTTTAGTGTATATACATTAAATTTAGTTTCAGTTTTCTTTCATGCTATTCTGGTCCATATTTTATCCACCTTATGTGGGGATTGAATGCATGTACATTATATCTAGACAATTTAGGAATCATTAATTACTAATATTGGAATGTAGGTCAGTTTCTTTCTATTACAGAGATTACCAAATAGCTTTCCCAAATATTTCAATCGTTCTTTCAAAATGAAATGAGTGGTTGCACTATTATCCAACTTTTTACATAAGTTCATCAATGCTCATTATTTTATTGACAAAATGGATGGGCGCAGCAACGCGCTCCATCAATGATCTAGTATATTTGAAGATCGTGTTGCCGCGAGGAATGATGATCGCATGAGAGCCTAGCATGGTGTTTTTGTTCTACGATATTAGCTACTTACAATAGTTGAGTTTAGCACCTTATTTCAAAAGTCCCTAGCATTCCTGGTGTCCGAAATTTTTCCACGGGACT